>NC_081350.1:37188825-37422290 GCF_029784015.1 Lycium ferocissimum | reverse complement strand
TCATTCAAGAATATATCAAATTTATAATAACACAATTTACATCACGCTGTTGAGGAAAATCGTACCGACATTAAAAACACTTATAACTACTGAATAATTTTGCAAAAGATAAATTGATATAAGTAAAAATATACCATTCTGTTTACCCTTTAAGATTGAGTTGTTTTATGATTTTTGCCGAAGGATGAATACATTAGGGAGCAAATTGTAAAGAATAAGAGGATAGGGTGCAAATAAAAAAAGATGTATACAATAGGGGTGCAAAGTGCCAAGTACTCGATATAAATACAATAACAAGTTGCCCCAACTTATCCTTAAAGTTAGGGCTAAGAAAATCACAGATATTTTCCCCCATCATTTCCATCAAAGATGTATAACGGAATAGGGCTACAAACGCCGCGAGGCTCCGGCACTAACGGCTACATCCAAACGAACAAGTTCTTCGTAAAACCTAAGACGAATAAAGTCCTTGTAGATGGCGGCCTCAAGGGTTACGAGTCGGGTCAAGGAACCGCCGGAGTATCGAGAGGAGCGAATAAGGATATATTGGAACATGACCGGAAACGGCAGATTGAGCTTAAGCTTCTTGTGCTTGAGGAGAAGCTTGCTGATCAGGGTTATACTGATGCTGAGATTGCTGAGAAACTTGATGAAGCGAGACGGAATCTTGAGAAGGTTTCTGAAGATTCTGGTGGATCTACTTATGAGAAGTGAGTTGCTTTTTTTTGAATTGTTGTTATAGTTTTTGCATCATATATGTATTGGATCAATACTTGCTAATAGAATTTTTAGGTTTGACTGATTGGATGCTGTTACTGTTTGCAACAAATTTTAAGATGTGGAAATAAATTGCAACCACAAATAAAGTATGAAGAAATAGATATTTTATTGATGAAGCGGGTACATTTCTGTTTATTCCCTTGATTCTTTTGTCTTAGATTTTCTCCGTAATTCGAGGGCCGTTAGTCTCGAACGTAGGATGACCCACGTGTGATGTATTTGATCTCCAAGAACATTAGGGAGCATATCGGTATTTGGGTTTGAGAGACAATACTTGGTGTCTTGATCTCTTTGTGAATACCCGTGAGTTTATGGGATATTTGAGACGTCTCTCTTAGGGAATATGTGTCCCTTTATATAGACGTGAGCTAGGGTTTAGGGTAGAGTAGCCTCCAAGAAACCCTAACATATATTGGGCTCACCTTGTAGAGTCCCACAAAATTTTGACGTCTACAGTTACCATTCGTGTCTTGGAGAATTTGCCATGTATTGTATTTAGAGCTAGCACAATTGTTAAGGAAATGAAATATGATAAATTGTAGAACAAGTATTATTTCAATTCTCGAGGCAACATCCGAAGATTCTGGGGAATTTGATCAATCTGTGTTGAAGAACTAGTTACAGAATTTCTAGATTGACTGATTTGGTGCTGTTACGATTTGTGTATTGGAGAATTTGTCATGCATTATAGTTAGAGCTAGCAGAATTGTTAAGGAAATGCAACATCTGGAGAATTGTAGAACTACCTACATAGTTTCTAGATTTGATGATGTTACCTATGAAGAGTAACTTGCTTTTCTGAATTATAGTTATACGTTTTGCATAATTTACGTGTAGATTGGATCACTATTTGTTGAAGTACTAGCTACAGAATTTCTAGATTTGACTGATTTGATGCTATTACCATTCGTGTGTTTTGGAGAATTTACCTTGCATTATATTTTGAGCTTAGCAGAATTGTTAAGAAAATGCAACACCTGAAGATTCTGGAGGATCCGCACAGGAAAAGTAACTTGCTTTTCTGAATTGTAGTTGTACTCTTTTGCATAATATGCACATTGGATCAATATTTGGTGTAGAACTACCTATGAAAGTAACTTGCTTTTCTGAATTATAGTTATACTTTTTGCATAATATAATCATTTGATCAATGATCAATCATTGTTTAAGAACTAGCTAAAGAATTTCTAGATTTGACTGATTTGATACTATTATCGTTCGTGTCTTGGAGAATTTGCCATGCATTATATTTGGAGCTAGCAGAATTGTTAAGGAAATCGAAATATGATAAACTGTACTTGTTCTTTTCTTTAGTAGTAAAAAAGAATCGAATGAAATTGGAAAGGGAAAAGAAGTGTGGTTATTACGATTTTGTGACAGTTCATGTTGTTTTAGTTTTGACATTAAAGAATTTGTTATGGATTATGGTACAATTTTGAGACGTTAGCATCTTTTTGAATTTGTAGGCTTTTCTGAATTATAGTTATACTTTTTGCATATTATATGCATTGGATCAATCTTTGTTGAAGAACTAGCTACAGGATTTCTAGATTTGACTGATTTGATGCTGTAACCATTTGTACCTTGGAGAATTTGCCATGCATTATATTTGGAGCTAGCAGAATTGTTAAGGAAATGGAAATATGATAAATTGTACTTGTTCTTTTCTTTAGAAGTAAAAAAGAAGCGAAGGAATTGGAAAGGGAAAAGAAGTGTGGTTACTACAATTTCGTGATGCTCTTTTAGTTCATGTTGTTTTGTTTTTGACCTATAAGCATTTGTTATGGATTATGATACTATTTTGGGAAGTTAACATCTTTTTGAATTAGTAGGTTTTTGAAGGAGACAAAAAGTGCTTTTTGCTTTTGTTTAGTCTAAATGAGAGGAAGAGTGAAGTGTCAGTTTAGCATGATGAACAATAGATTTTTAGATACATATATGATTAAGTCTGGTTGATTATTGTGTCAACATTAAATTTCTTAACCAATTTCGAAAATTATGACCTAATCAGTTAGATTCTTTTTCAGTCTTTTTAGAGATATTGCGAGGTTGATATGCAGTAACTATTTGGTTCATTGCAGGGTTTCGGAAACACAAACACACCAGATTGCTGCTATAAAAGAAAAGCAGATGGAAACCTTAAAAGCTGCCCTCAGGATAGGGGCTGAATACGAGACTCAAAAGAAGCAGCATGATGATTTAGCTCATGCTGAAGAGAGTGAAGATGGAGATAATGACCTGGGAAAAGAGAAGGATGAGGGTAAGCGTCATAAGAAAAAAGAGAAGAAAAAAGAGAAGAGGAGAGAACGTGACGATTCTTCTGACACTGACAGCAGTGGAAGCGATGCCAAAGAGTCTAAGAAGAACCGTAAAAAGACTCATGCTAGTTCTGACTCTGACTCTGATACTGCTGGTGATAATAAGTCACGAAAATTGTCCGTCAAGGACAAGAAGGACAAGAAGGTTAGAAGGCGTCATTATAGTGACGATTCATCCTCTGATTCTTCATCAGATTCTGATTCTTATTCAGAGTCTGATCATGAGAAGAAACATGTGAAAGCCCATAGGAGACATTCTGAGGGTGGTGATGATGGCCGTGATGCAAAAACCAGTAAGTTTCAACGTCCTAGAAGACATGATTCTGATGAGGATGACTGTGAAAATGACCGTGATGTTAAAAACAAGATGATTCAGAAAGAGAAAAGACATGCTACTGAGGGTAAGTATGATGATGGTCGTGATGCTAAAAACAGAAAGTCACAAAGAGGTAGAAGACACGATTCTGATGACAATGGTAGTGATCTTGATGTAAAAAGCAGGAAGATTCCAGAAGGAAGAAGATATAGTACTAAGGCTGAGTATGAAGATGCCTGTGATGCAAAAAGCAAGAAGTCACAAAGAGGTAGAAGACATGATTCTGATGACGATGATGATGGTACTGATCGTGATGTTAAAAGCAGGAAGATTCAGGAAGGGAGAAGACATGTTACCGAGGGTGAGTATGATGATGGTCGTAATGCTAAAAACAAGAAATCCCAAAGAGGTAAAAGACATGATTCTGATGACGATGATGATAGTAGTGATCGTGATTTAAAAAACAAGAAGATTCAGAGAGGGAGAAGGTATGGGTCTGATGACAGAGGGTACGATGAAGGCTATACTGCAGCTAAGAGTAAGACTCGAAAAAGTAAACAATACAATTCTGATAAGGACGAAGGTGAAATCAGCAGTAGCGACGGCATCAGTGATTCAGACGGTGAGAGAAGTTATCATAGGCGGAAGGCTGTAGATAAGACCAAGTCTGAGAAGATCAATAGAAGTGGTCGGGGAGATGATTCTGGTGGTAGGTGGGAGAGTTCGGTTGTGGAAGATAGGGCATTTCAGGAGGATGATTTGAAAAAGGCAGAAGGTGCACAAGTTCTTGATAAAGGACTGGACACGTTAAAGAAATTGGAGAAGTTGTATCAAGCGAAGGAAGATGTGATTGGCGGATCAAGTGCTAGTCAGGAGTTGTTGAGGGGTAAGAGAAAACTAGACGATGAAAGCTTGAATCAACGTGAGGGGAAGTCGAGGAGGAGGGGTTCTGGAAAAGAAGAAAAGTATGGAAGGGCTACTAATACTGAAGCTGAGAACCAAAATAGGTCATACAGGAGTACGGAAGATAGGAGTAAAGATCAACAGGCAAGAAGATCTGGGGGAGAATATGAAGTTGATGAAAAAGAGCGTGACAATAAAATTCAAAGTGGTAACGAGCTGCAGCATGAAAGCCGACGGGAGAATCGAGATTATGAAGTGCGTGGACAGGAGAGAAAAGGAAGTAGGGATGATGATCGCTGGGAAAGGAAACACAAAAGAGATGAAGAGGAAGATCAATACCGGAAGCATGAGAAAAAAGGGGATTCTCCGCGTGGAAGACATGAACAGGAGGAGGAGCATAGAAGCAGAACGCGTGACAGCTACAGAGGTCATGATTCTTACAAGAGGGCTAGACATGATGATTCACATTCTAGTGGAAGGAGAAGATATGACGATGACAAGTATGCTGATAGGCAGACTAGGCGGTGAAAGCTGCTTTAGATTTTGTGTCATGCGAGAAGATCAAGAGGTGAGTTCAAACTTGAGATACACTTGCCTTGCTCTTTACAGGACAGGTTCCTTAAAGAATAAATTTCATAAAGAAAATCATAATTAGAGTATAGTTTCTTTTATTATAACGTACTGCTTAATTACTTTAAAAGTCCTTTCACTAACAAAAATATACCAATTGAAACTCTTCACTGCTTGGATATGAAAATATACTGTTGGAAGTGAAGACAAAAAGTGTTCGTAGAAGATACTCCCTCTGGTCCAAAATAATTGAGGTTTTAGCCTCTAAAGTTGGTCCAAGATAATTTATGTTTCACAAAACCAAGAAAGTATTTAGTTCTCTTTCCCAAATTTGCCCTTGACAAAGTCCCATATCCCCATAATAGTTGTGCTAACCTAAAAAGAGAAGAAAATCATAATTAAGGGTATTTTAGTCAAAACCCCTCTTACTTTTTAGGAGTTAATGAATTCCTTAATCCATGTGCCAAGCTTAAAACATCAATTATTTTTGACCGGCGGGAGTCCAGTAAGAACATTTAAACTTTGCTGACCTTAAACCTTAATTCCACAAACAGATAATCAAATGGAATAATTGCTTTCTATTTACATCTGGGGTCTTGGTTTTTATGTATGTTATGGTATATGGGCTTACATCGCCTTCTGTTTTGAATAAATTTTAAAATGATGTTCATGCTTTTCATGGAAAACCGGAGCATTGATCGCACTAAGCTGCCATTGTGTACAATTTTTGAATTTCAAAATTGCCATCTGAACCCCGGAAAGAAACTTAAAATGTGCATATGATTTGACGAGCCTTTGAAAAGAAAGTAAATCTTTCCTCTTTGATGAGTGTTTTGCTGCTATTTAGGGTGTTCCTTATTCGAACTTAGTTATCTATGGGGGAGTATAACTGCTGGTCAAGAGTAAATTCACACGGCAATGAAATAGAGAAACTGGTTTTAAGCTGGCATGTATGTATAAATTTGAACAAATTCCTTTGTTGTTAATGAACACCAAAATATTGATAAGAGGCTCTTCTTTTCTTTATCCCGGGTTCCATACACCGATATTAGGATTGCTCATAACTCCCTCAAACTGGTTATACCGTTGAACTCCGATTCCGTTACAAATTTGACACAGTAAATTAAAGATTTATGGTTACCACTCTGAACATACTCTTTTCCGAGCGCGCTATGCTTCAAAGAGAAGCTTCAAAAGTGTGCCACATTAATATCCTTTAGAAGAATTACATAATGTGATAGACTAGCATCCTGACAATCTGTTTTCTTTGCCAGTTTCAGCAGCTCAGTGGAGGGGAAGAAGCGGCTGATGTTCAGAAAACAAGCATAAAGAGGCAAAGCTTGGTTAAGCTTTCTAGTGTCATATGTAGAGATGTGAGCTTTCTACAAAGGGATGTGTGTGGGGTTAGTTCTTGAAATACTTCTAAGTGTAGCTAAACGGGATTTTCCTGATGACCCTGATATTGTTGTGCAAGAGATAGCTGTAATAACAAGTAATGCTTCCTCTTTTGTTGCCATTCTTCGACTCTTTAAAAGTCTTCTTATTTGTGAGCGTGAGTGACATTTGCTTACTTTGTGAAGTAAGGTTCCAGGTCCATGTATAACATGCATGTTTTCCTTGGGGTGAATTTTGATTGCAATGCCTTCCCAATCGTGATGTACATCAGCTTCAAGTACTGTTTTCACATGCCTTAAAGCCCCAGCTTTAACTGGGCTGAGAATGACCAATAGATTCTGCGGAACACGTTGTGGAATGGAAGATTTGGATGCATGCCTGGTACAGTACTAGTTCCATTGTGGAATGAGGATGGTCACACACACGTGTCTGTCACGTATTGTGTAGAGCTTTTTCCTATCATTTGCAGACTTGCTTCATACTACGTCAAAAGCCGATTTGTAGCTTCCCACCTCCTTTGGGGTTCCTCCCTTACCTTTTCTAAAATGCTTGAGTGGTCTGTTCACCGTGTACATTTGCTGAGTAGACCAGGCATTCTAGAAAAGGGAAGGGAACTTCTCGTGTCCTAAAGGAGGTGGCAAAGATAAGCAAAATGGATTTGGTTCATGGTGCATATTCTCATTCTAATGAACTCATTTATTGCATTTGCCCCGTTACATTCTGGCTGTATGTAAGCTTTCCTAATTTTTCTTGCTTTCTCATCCAACTAATAGATATGCAGTTTCAGTCAATTTTTTCTCCCATATTGTTATTAATTTTTTTTTTTTTTTTTTTGAGTCTGCTAATAATTATCAACCGGATCTTTAATTGAAACTGAAATTCTGAACTAAATATTCGAATGAAAAAGCCATCAAGTTGATGAAAAGGAAAAAGTTGGGACCAGAAGATGATCTACTTATCAATTTGAGAGAATTTTGATGAAGCAGAAATCTGAATTTGTGAACTTTTCACTAATTTCCATATTAGTCTCTTTACCACTAATTCGATATTAGTTTCTTTACGATGCCATCTCTCTGTGAAGGAATAGTGCTTGAAAGAACGATTTGGCCATGTTTGTCAACTCCTCAACTATCATCTCCGACCCAGTAGTACCTGCAATTGAGTGTGCTTAGTATGTGGTAGTTATTTTCATGAAAAGAATTTTCTGAAAAATATTTCATGATATTTGATTAGTGGGTGTGAAGTACTTTTGAAAATGAATATATCAGTAGTATTAGCGAATTAGAAAGTATCGCGGTGGAACTTCTGATTACTATGGGCTAATAATAATTTTCAGTGTTGATTCTTCTCTTGTGTAATTGCGTTGGAAACTCGAAAGAAATACTTTTTCTATTTAAGGAGTCCTAGTGTGATTTTTGACGATCATTCTGATCCAATTTTAAGAGTGATATTGGACTTCAGTTGTTCAAAGTCTATATCATAGTAGGTAGTACTTCTTAAGGTAGGATTAATAACAATCAGGTTCTAAAATTTTAGTTCAGTAATAAAATATGTATCTAGGCGTAATTCGATAGCCAAACTAAATAATTTTGACTTCCAAAATCAACTTAGAACTTAATTTGAGATAGAGGAATTATTTTGAAAACAAACCGTATTAGTAAGCATTTGGATGATAATTGGTTGAAGTCGAAATAAGATTAAAGTTGAATACTTGTGAAAATAATTATTTCACTTGACATACTCATGAAACAGAGTTTATTAGTAAATATTTGGACAATATTTGGTTGAAGTCGAAGAAAGATATTCTTTGAAGTTGAAGTTAGAGAAGAATATTTGAAGTAGTTGTATGCAAACATGAATTTTAACTGGGAAAAACTTGAATATCTGTGAGTCAAAATCATTATAACTTTAAATACTTCGCAAACAAGTTTTTCAATATTGCATCAGAACTTTAAATACCGACGTTCAATATTTGCAAATAAGTAATTTTGCAGTGGTTTCGTGACCCTTTTATTCAAATTGTAAAGGGTCGTGTTCACCCATTTCCTCGTAGCGCGAAATGTATAACGGCTCCAGACACTGGTGACCTGGGAGACCTTAATGAATTAATATCACTAAAGGAAGAAGGTATTTTTCAGATCAGATTGGCATATTGTACAAAAGAAAGGATCATCAAATAGGCACCTTAAACTTCGGCCATGCATACAGACATACATACAATACATTCATACACTTTTGAGATAAGATGAGGTCTGAACCAGCTTGTGCGCACCTATACAAGTCCACGGGTAATGTCTTTAAGTTAAGGAAGTTGAGTTGAAAGCTCGCAACAGCACACAATTACAGGTGTCTGGTAAACTTATCCACCAAGGTAGGAGCAAATGGGCTCACATAGAGTATTGTAGCTAGATGGGGTTTCATTATATCGTCCTCCCCGAGCCATAAATGTAGTTAACTTACTCAGGTATAAGAGGGGTTTGATTCACGACAGAGATTTCTGATGTTGCCGAACCCAGTTATCATAATCCTGAAGCAGTTGTTGCAAAAGCAACGGTACTAGCCTGTCCACTAAAGCTTGCATCATTCTGTGCGGAAACATAATTCGCATTAAGGATTGAGATGAAATACAAAAGTTACAGAAAAAGGTAAAAGAACTTTGATTTCAGACTTCTTAAGCATGATCAATGTGTATAAAAATTGTACTGGTCATATCTATTTTGTGATAGAAATATCATTTATCATTTTGAAATTATTAATAAAAATCCAGGCACAGCATAGCACACATGTCAATGAACGTAGTTTCGTTAATGTGTAATTTCACTGCATTTTTCGTTTTTATTACTATTTCTGATCATAGAGTAAAGACTGTGTAAAAATAGACTCACATGTTACCGGGACCCTCAACAGCAGAAGTAGGCAGCATGGTGAACGGCATGGTATATATCTGCAAGCACAATCTAAGGTGACAAACTCTATCTAGAGGGTCATTACATGCAAGAAACTTTTTCTTGATAATATGATAATTATACTGGAATACTGTAGAGATTCAAAGGAACAAAATCAATGATCAAATAGCAAGTTTCACTATGGCATGAAAAGAATCTAGTCATTCAAATACATTTAGACCTCGGTTCTGTGGAGTGGAACAAAATTCTGAAGATTGATAGGTCATTCACGACATCAACAAATCTGTCAAAAGAAATTTGACATGAAGAATAAACATAAATATTCTAGGAAAGAGAGGGATAACAACCTCAAGGGAGACATTTAATTTCACATCAACATCTAGGAAAGGCTGAGACCCAACTGTTTCCCACGTTATACGGTTTACCATTGATGCTGCAAGTCAAAAAAAATTGCATGTGTAAATATGTCACTATAAATTCTAATAAATATGTTACAAAAGCCAATTTTCATTCAATTTGATAGCAATGTCATGCTTCTAATCTTGTTTTTGTTATACCTGCAAAGTGGTCATTCTGCTGTTCTACCAGATCAGAACCCTCAAACTGCAACGAACATCAAGCATTTAGGATTACATATCAACTCCTTAAAGGATAACTAATGTAAGAAACACAAATCTCAGCTTTATCGAAAAAAGAAAAAAAACTTACCTTGCAAGACAACATCTCCACAGTGTAGTCTTTGCTGGTTGGGTTCACTTGTAATATCAAAACAGGGGCAACTTCAAAATTCAGAAGTTGAACTTGTGGCAGAGTACACCTACACTTAAACATAATCACAACGATCTTATAACTCTTACTCCTTGTGTCCCAATTTATGTGACACTATTTGACTGAGCACAGAGTTTAAGAAAGAAAGAACGACTTTTGAAATTTGTGGTCTAGGAACAATCCTTAGACATTTGTGTGGCTATAAAACAGGACATTTAACATTAAATTATTTCTAAATATATAATGGTGATTCGGGACAGACTAAAAAAGAAAGTAACGCCACATAAATTGGGACAGAGGCAGTATTTGGGATGTATTGTCTGGGAAGGACCACATGAATTATTTTCTCTGATAAACATTGGAGTATCTGGTAGTGATACATGAACATTTCTGATTTTCAATCACCAGATATAAAAGGCAATAGCGCTAAAGTGGTCAAAGCTCTCAGTGACTAAAGACCATTTTTATGAAGTGATTAATTCACAGTTCCACTGAACAGTTCAATCCAAATCTCCTAATCTATGTTGCACTTCCCCCTTGCTTTTGCCTTGCCACAACTTTTATGGATTCCTCAATATACACAAAATCTACTAAATGTTAACCTTTTTTTTCGAAGTAATTTCATTGAAAGAACATCAGGAAGATGTCAGATTAGCAAAGACATAAAACATGTTGGCCCAGTACAAGAGTGTCTATGCTAGAATCAGGGAGCTAACAAAGTCCAAAAAATTGTCAACACTATTTACAGGGGTAAGAAAGTTCCAACAGAACAGACTAACTAAATATCTAGCTTTCAGGGAGTAGGTTATAGTTGAAATTCCATCAAAACGCCTGCGCTTTCTTTCATTCCACACACAATAAAATTACTGCTCGGATCATTCTCCAGATTCCTTTGATGGCTATGTCAACTCCGGAAAACATCCAACTGACATAGGCTTCTCTAATGGATTGAGGCACGCTGCTAAATGGTATTATGTTGGACATATATAAAAGTCTAAGATACAGCTCAAAGTTTGCAAGATAGTTCCTGAGGATTACATATCTTCTCAGTTTACACACTTCTATTCCAGGTATAGGCTTGATGATTACCTTCTGGAATTGAAATCTACTCCTCCAAAAGGTTAGTGAACCTAATTAAGCATATCATCTCCTCCATTAAGTTAAATGTGTAATTTAGCATGAAGTGATATCAACACACTAAAGGAGAGAAGAACATTATAAATTTGATATCTCTATTAGAAAAGGGCAAAAAAGGGTTGCTCTAGTGATAGAGTATTTTCTTCCAACCAAAGAGGTTGATCGTTTGAGTCACAAGGAGGAAAAATATGAAGAGGGGGATTTCGGGGCTGGAGTTTACTAAATTAAGAAAAAGTATTTTTATTTTAAAAAATCAATCATCACACAACATCTGTTTTATGTTGATAAATCCTGGTCATCTATGTTCTTCTCACTAAGATGCTATAATTAGATTTTATCAAAATCTGAAAAACATTTAAATAATATATCATTAGTGCGAAAGATATGCTATGTTCTTTTCAACATAAATGCAGTGGGATTTCAGATCTAAGTAGAAGTTAGGCCACTTAGCATGTCCACTGTTGATTAGTTCCTACTGGAGTTCATTATTCATCCTTACTTAGGGGGTATAATCCCGTCTATATGAGTTCTACTTTAGTCATCAAAAGTCATCCTTTTTGTTGCGTACGCTGCTGGTTGCACAATTCTTTGCCTGCTGCTCAATTCACATTCAATTGGATCTCGCAAACATCCATGACTGGATGCTCATAAGAATTGGTTTTATATTCAATGAGCCACTGTTTTAAATTCTATCTTTCCTAGTGGATTAACAGGCCAACTGGATATAGCTAGGATATGAAGATTTTGGAAATGGAAAAGCACAAGGAACCGAAGTATCATGCCTTTAAGCAAATGATAAGGATAATAGTTTATGAAAACAAGAATCAGGTTATGTCAACAAATAGCAGGCGGTCATTAGGCAACATGTATTAACAAAGCTTACTAAATCTTTAAGCCTTTCCTAACTACTGATGAATCTCAGAAACAAGCTTCTCAAGTTACCAAAAGCAAAACTAGACACACTAATTGATTAAATTTATAGTAGTCATTACAATTCATATTCATATTTCAGGACCTGTCTCTGCAAAAAAGTGGATCCTTAAGTCATTTAAAATGCAGTATCGAGGCGAATTCAGTAATTCTACATCCTTTATGGTTCATATACCAATAGGAAATAGGAGTATAAGAGTATTCAAAAAACTGTATGAAGTGGTTAGCTTTTCCAGTATCCTAATACCTGCTCCGAGGCTTAATAATTCAATCAACTTCATCTCTTTGCGCAGTGGCTTTGTTCTGCAAAACTTCTTTTCCATGTATCAATGACATGTATGACTGAAGGGTATTCAATCTTTTTATCAATACTTAAACAGACAACTCGAAAACTACTTAACATCAAGCCACAATATTAAAAACAAATTCCAGGTGGTTCTGCAGAATAAAATGCAATATGTTCACACAGCAGGAACTAAGACAGAAGAGCAAGATGAAAAAATCATTACCTGTACATGTTAGAATCAATAGATTCAAAGCTCTGCAAAGCTCTCTTGTTCAACATTGCCTCAACACCAGATTTATGGCTCAGAAACTCACTTATATGCAATGATTTATTATCTCCACCAATACCGTCATATTTGGGAAGCTTAATTCTTTCCTTCTTCCTGGCAGAAAGGTTTGCTCTCTTGGCATCTGAGTCTGACAAGTTAGACTTGATCACTTCGACCACTCCAGTTCTCTTCCTGAAAATCCAGAGTTTGATTTAGCCATATTATGAGGAGATCAGAGAAGATTGAACACTCAGTATTTAATTTGAACGAGAGTTTAGGTAATATACATTGTCAAGTGTAACCAATTTTTACACCATCAAGTAATTTTCACCTGTTGTAGCAGGTAACATATTTATTTTCAAGATTTCACATGCCACATTTTAAGGAGGCTTATCTGAAGATATCATTTGGATGACTTCATGGTGTAAAAGATAATTTAAACTGACAGCGTATAAAACTTAAACACTTTGAACATTAGGAGTATGGCCGGAAGGAAACAGGGTTAAAAGGAAGTAAAAGGAGACAAGTGATAGTTATGTTCATGGTTAGTATTATTTAGTATTTGTTTAGATACAAAACCTTTCCCTTTCTGTCCATCCAGCTTATACTTTTCTATTCTTTATCATTCTAAAAACAGACAAAGCATAAGGCTCACAACAAGTCATGAAAAAAATAATCAAACATTAGACATATCTCTGAGAAACATGAAATTTCTTGTTCCATGGAAACAAATTAGTGAAAATATTCTTGATTCTACTATGACTGAATTAAAACCATATCAGTTAATGATACTACACCCCCCCCCCCCCACTACCCAACCTCTCCCCCAACCCAAGTACCCAACAAGAACAATTTCATAAGTTTAAAGGAGAAACATAGTCAGAACTCTAAAAAAAATTAACAGTAGGGTACATGTACAGTTAAATTCACCTGGAAAAGGAGGATTCTTGGAATTGAAATGATGGAAATGAGCAAGACCCATATTGAATGACCCTCATAACTACTTATTGAGGAACAGTTTCTAAGCTTTAAAGTACAAATTAATGTGTAACAGGCATGGCATTGACTAAGTTTGTGCTTCTATAGTTGCAAAGAAGGGAACAAAGAGGAGGAATTGAAGCAAAGTTGAGATTTTTTTACCCGGGAAAGTGGGGTGTATGACACTAGTTGTTTGGCAGTTAGGCTCATCATCATACGTATCCATTCCACGTGTACAACTTAGAACGAGCCTACTCCAAAAATAAGGATTTTGGTCCACCAATTTGTGTCTCCACCCGTAGGGACGGATTTCGGCTTTGTTTACCCTAAACGAATGAATGTAAAATACATTTTACCTTTTTAACATTTAATTATGGTTAAGTGATATGCATTTTGACTTTTATTTATTATTTCTCAAGGCTAATTATTTAATTAAGTGTAAATACTCGTGCGGGTAAGTATTTACTTGAATCTTATTGCTTTGAGTAAAGTTGTCTTCTTGTGACCTATAGATCACGAGTTCGAGCCGTGAAAGCAGTAATTAATGATTGCATTAGGTTAGACTGTCTACATCATACCCTTAGGGTATGTCCTTCCCGGATCCTGCTAACGCGGGATCTTTATGCACCGAGCCGTCCTTATTATTGCTTCGAGCTCAATATTCTATCATAACCCATTCTATTTATTGGCTTCGAAATTTATTATTGGGGAGTTACACATCTAATTGCTCGTTCAAAATATTTACATCTGTTAGATAATATTTGTCCATTTTAACAAATGGAGAGAGATTTGTTAATTTTTTCAATATTGCCCTTATTGTTAACTAACTACATAAAGTATGAGAGATGGTATGCTGGGACTATGTCCAGTAACTAGCTCTGGTTTTGTACTTAAACGTTCACTTTTGGTAATGAAATCCGTTAGTTGCCCAAAAAAAAAAAAAACTACATAAAACATGAGCAATTAAACTTAGATTTTCAAAACATAATTAGTAAGTTTAATTTAGTAAAACAATCTCCTAATAAATAATTTCTTCGGGAAAGTATCAAGTCAACAAAGGACAAGTACAAAAAATCGAGGGAGTAGTATACATCAGTCGGCTATCTTTTTGGATGGGCCAACTATTTATTTGTACTTATTTAGTATTTTTTTTTTGGGGGGGAATTTACTCATATATATGGTCCACGCATTTAGTTTGTAGGTAATGTATATGCTATGCATAGCTTATATAAATATTACATATACTTTGTTTATATCTATATGTTTCGCATAAACACACGAAACCAACTCAAATTAGGTGTATAGATAATATATCTGTTATGTATAGTTATATATAAATTACTCAACTTCTTTTGTAACTTTACGTATACATCGTTATACACTATAGTACATTACATATATATGACATATACATTCACCCAAGCATAGTACTTGACCATGATTTCCTAATCTCCAACTGGTTTTATCATTCCCCAACCTTTGTTGACCAAGTTTTGTGTGCAACTAAACAACTAATCGCCTTCGATGTGGAAACCAACGATGGCATTGCAAAAAAAATTATAACAATTTAAAAGCTTCTCTTTTTGTTTTCTTCGTTCTTCTGAATTATTCTGCATTCGAAGGCAGTTCCAGTGGAATGCTCTTGTAGAGGAAAAAATACGAAAATCACTTAAGGATGAAAAGTCCCAAAGCATTTGCTTTAAGAAAAACGTTCAAACACAAATATCAAATACTGATATCCAAAAGAATTGATTAAAAAAATATAGAATGGACCAGATGAAAGAAACCTTAATTTCTGTCTTTTTTAAAGATTCACACACAAAAATTGAGACAATCCAATAATATTCTTTGACTGAAACACTCACTCAATCAATTTTCAGGTTCTTGATGTGAGAAATTCAAAAAACAAGAATGTAGAAATTCATGTTGACATTTTAGGGACGGAAAAAAAGAAAAAGCAGAAGACAAAGAAAGAAAATCCAGAAGGAACTCAAGATTCAAGACTCAAGGAGCGAATGAAGAGGAATATGGGAGAAAGGAAATGGGTTAGTTGAGTGGGTAGCTTAGGGTAAGTGTAGAAGGAGATGGAGAAGCCATGGGAGAGATAGACCCAAAAAACAGAGCATGTTGCAAACTAAATGAGCGAAGGGATAATTGGGGTAAGAAACCTATAGTTGGGTCAAAATCGGCAGACTACATGCCCAAATGGACACCCAGCTTAATTTTCTCAATTTTGCTCTTGATATTAACAAATTGACAACATAATAAGTAAAGGTGTCAAGCGGTTCGGGCTAACCGGTTTTAACCGAACTTGGACCGTTAAACTTCTAACCGAATGGAACCGGTTAACCTGTTCCGATTAACAGATAATTGTTTACCGTCCGGTTCGATATTTTAGGGCAAGCCAGGATAAAACCGGAAACTCGGAACGGTTTAACAAAGGAAAATTAAAAAAAAAAAAAAAAAAAGTACATATATATACATATATATAGTATATATATTAAGTTATACACATATTTAGTATATATATTAAGTATATATAGTATATATAGTATATATAGTATGTATGTATATATATTAAGTTATACACATATATAGTATATATATTAAGTTATACACATATTTAGTATATATATTAAGTATATATAGTATATATATAGTATATATAGTATGTATGTATATATATTAAGTTATACCTATATTTAGTATATATATTAAGTTATACATATATATAGTATATATATTAATTTATACATATATATAGTACATATATTAAGTTATACATATATATAAGTATATATAGTATATAAGTATATATACTATATATATTAAGTTATACATATATATAAGTATATGTAAGTTATATATATATGTATAACTTAATATATATATAGTATATATATTAAGTTATACATATATTTAGTATATATATTAAGTTATATATATATATAGTAGATATATTAAGTTATACATATATATATAAGTATATATAGTATATAAGTATATATACTATATATATTAAGTTATACATATATATAAGTATATGTAAGTTATACATATATATGTATACGAAAACACTATTATTACGTATTCTTAATGACATTTTAAGGGTCATTAGTCGGTAAATATTTAAACTTTAATTATAAAGTTGTATAACATATGTAAATATACCTACAATATACAAATAAATACTATAATATATATATATATATATATATATATATAATACAAAAAACAAAAAAAAATATATTTTAAACACTCCAACCGGACCGGGTCCGGTTTGGAGTTTAAAACCGATAAACCGGAATCAAGTTAAACTGGAACCGGTTAAGCGGTTCGGTTTTTAACGAAACGGCCGGTTCCTTAACCGGTTCCATAACCGGTTCCGGTTGGAACCGGTTGACACCTTTAATAATAAGGAACAACATTGGGTTTTGTTGTTTATCAATAGCCCAAGATATAAAGTGAAATATTGATTTTCATGATTATGGTTGCAGATGCTTTCTCCAGAATCCAGCCCATGTAGTTTTCCAAGAGAACTCATACTTTCATTTTTTTGCACGGATTGCCCTTCGTTTGGGGTGGTCTTTAAATTTTGCCACTCAAATTTGTGGTCTTTAAATTTTGCCCTTCATATTTGTGGTCTTTAAATTTTGCCCTTTGCTTGAAAAGATGAGCGAATACATGAAATTCTGGGTTCGAACCCCCGCTCAAGCATAAAATAAAAAAATAATTGCGCAAGGCAGGACTAGGGGAGTGTATGCCGGATCCAGCATACAATCTTTAAGAAAAAGTTAAAGTTATGCCGGATCGGCATAACTAAAAGTCTGCCCCTCGAGGCAAAGTTTGCCCCCTCAGCAGGGACTTTTAGTTAAACATAACTAAAAGTCTGTGAGGGGGCATATAAAATTTAAACTTTGCCTTATAAGGCAAACTTTTTTTTGGTTGAAAGTCTATTTTATTCCATCCAAAAAACTTGTACGGACAAAGTTGAAGCCGACCTTCAACGTACATGGTAAAATTCCTACTCACTAACTTGTATAAGTCAAACTAGGAGCAACTATTACATTAAAAAAACAACGGGCCGAGTTTTAATCAACTACACTTAGCTAGGGATAGCAATTCATAGCGACGAGCTCTGCCATTTGAAGTTGTTCTGCCTTGGATGTGAATATGTTGTGCAATCTCTCTGCAGAGTCTATCGAAGAAAGCGAGTATTTTGAAATCGAGTAGGTTCCTTTCTCTCCAAACCAATGCCACTAGCATACCAAAAATGCGGCAAGTAATGGAGCGGTGGCACGATTTGTGTCTAGCAATGTGTGAGATCCATGTGATTTCATCTTGCATTTATTCTTCTAGTGTACCCCGACCATACCAACAATCGCACCACAATCCTTTTGTGATGGAGCATTCAAAATAAAGATGGGAAAATATTTCTTGGGTCCTTACATGAGAAGATGGGAAAATATTTACGAAGTCATCAACAGGTTGCTAATCTACCTTGTATTGCCGGCCAAAGTGTGAATTTGTATACGGGATGGACATTTGGTTGTAGCATAATACTTTTCCATGTAACTTTGGTATATATGCTTGAAAAAATACATATATATGCTTGAAGGCAAAGTTTGCCCATAAGCATAAGTATGCCCCCATCGGCATAAGTTTGGTAAATCCTTAACAAGTTTATGCCGATGGGGCATACTTTAATGGGCAAACTTTTATGCGATCCGGCATAAACTTATGAAGGAATTATCAAAGTTATGCTTACTGAATCCGGCATACTTATGTCAAGTACGCCCGACAAGGCATAAGTATGCGGGTCCGCATAACTTTGCTAATTCCTTCACAATCGTATGCGATGGGGGCATAGCGAAATTTAAACTTTGCCTTGCGAATTTTTTAAAAATTTTGACTGTGTGGGGGTTCGAACCTGAAACCTATGGGATTTAGCGAAGGGCAAAATTTAAAGATTTCAAATATGAAGGGCAAAATTTAAAGACCACCCCAAAAGAAGGGCAATTCTGCGAATTGCCCTCATACTTTTGACACCTTTTGAAAGGGCAATTTGCCCAATTGGCCTTCATACGGACTGGTCTTTAATTTTTTTCCCACTATTCGATGGTCTTTAATTTTTGCCTTTCGCTTAAAAAGTGACCGAAAATACTTCGAAGTTTTGGGTTCAAAATTCAGCAGAGTAGAAAATAATATTCCCTCTGTTTCAATTTGTTTGAATCTATTTCCTTTTTAGTCCGAGCCAAAATGAATGACCTCTTTCCTAATTTGGAAACAAATTCACTTTATGAATGATTTACAGCCACACAAATTTTCAAGGCTTATTTTGAACCACAAGTTTCAAAAGTCTTTCCTCTTTCTTAAATGTCGTGCCCAGTCAAATGGGTTCATACAAATTGAAACGGAGGGAGTAGTAATTTCGCAAGGCATATATTTCTATGGACCTATGCCGGAGACAACAGACTTTTAGTCATGCCTTAAAACAAAATCTGCCGCATAAGACAGACTTTTTGCAAAATCCTTGCCTTGCGTTTTTTTTTTGGACTGAGCGAGAGTTCGAACCCAGAACCTCGAGATATTTTCGGCCACTTTTTTAATCGAAGGACAAAATTAGAGACTACCCCAAAAGAAGGACAATCCGCGCAAAAAATGGTTTTGTAGGATCATAGGTTCATAGAAGGGGGGTTCAAAAAATCTAAGCAACTCTCGAACTCCTTTTATGTTTCTTACTAGTTATGTGAGGCCCGTGCTAAGCCCGGGCCCAAACTCAAAATATAAAAGTAGATATTTTAACTAAAGAAATATAATTTGTGTTAGTACAAGTGTACAACAACAACAATAACCACCATATACCCATTGTAGTCCCACAAGTGGGTAGTTATATGAAAGCAAAATTTTCATTCCACTCCTTTAATATTTTAACTTCCATTTTGATGAAATTATTTAATTCAAATCAAATTTGGAACCAGAATCTGACATTATAACTTATGTATTCTAATTTTCTGAAGTTATTTAGTTCTAAATAAATAATCTATACATAGTTAATGAACTTTTAAGAAAAATACATAATTTAACTTGTGCAGCAGATGGAGGCGCTCTCTCTTAATCGGGGATTAGGGGTTCGAACATGGATATGGAAAAAAAAAATCTTTGGAGGAAGCGCTCCCCGAATAGGCGCGATGCGGTGCGAATTATACGGATTAATTGGCCTCAAATGCGGATATCGAGCACCAATCGAAAAATCAAAGAACGTGAAAAATGAGGTAGGAGGTTCGATAGCTTTTGAAAAGTAGACTTTAAAAAACAAAAACAAAAAAATTGACTTAAATAAATAAGATTAGGACCTAAAAGTAATTAATTAAAAAGTTTTAAAAAAATTTGAAAATTATTGTGAGGACTACCAAAGTCCCCAGGTTCGATAGCTTTTGAAAAGTAGACTTCAAAAATAAAAAACAAAAAAATTGACTTAAATAAATAAAATTAGGACATAAAAGTAATTCATTAAAAAGTTTTTAAAAAATTAGGAAATTATTGTGAGGACTACAAAAGTCCTCACATTTGCTCTTATATATAATAGTAATGTTAAGAACGTTCAATAATTTATATATAATCAAAAAGAAATATTTTACCCTATTTTCATAGTATGATTTTTTGACGAAAAGAATTCAATTGAACTCCCTTCCCTACTTACTAACTTCGCCTCGTCCAAACACGTATTTATTGTACAAGGAGATGGTGTCAACTAAACTTGCATGCTCACACTAGCATAGACGAAGCCAGGAATTTAAGGCAACGAGTTCAAAACGAATGGGATACATTTATATATTTGTTATTTTGAATATTTTTGTATATGTATAGGTGATTCATATTTGAAAGTAGTGATGCATCTGGATTTACTTTAAATACAGGTTTAGGTACGAGATTAAATTAGTGCGCTATTTCCATAGTGCAATTCTTCATGGTGACTCATGATAAGTTACGAGCTATTACTACAAAGTGACTATTGCGAGGCAAGTAGCTGATAACATACCAATTCTAGAAGTAATGTAACTTAAATGTGGAGATTTAGATTTCTTTGGAAACTTCATGTGAAGTACTTTTATCCCGTAAGATAATACTCCTAAAATGCTCATATTACTTGATCGGCTTTTCAGACGCTTAACGCTTTCATTAAGAAATCATAAAAAAAAAAATGTATTTTACTACCTTACCTCTATCTCTCTCCAATAAATACATTCTAATCAACATTGACTGTTTTCAAGAACATTTAATACCAAAGACAAGATGGGAAAGATTTAATTAATTTATCTTAGTTTTGTAAATGAACAAGTAATTTGGGACATATATTTTTAGTAATGTGGCCAAATAATATGGAACGGAGGGAGTAAGAGTTTTTGTTATTTGCAGCTATTGTGTTAGAATTTCATGCAACAAACTTTCTTACCGCAACAACAACAATAATATATCAACAACAACAACAATAGTAACTATGACAAAAATATTATATTTCTATAGTTTGAATTATTTCAATTATAGAGCAGGAATAAAAAAGATCGGAAAAGGCTCAAATATGCCATCCAACTATCAGAAATGGCTCATTTATGCCACTCGTCAATAGTTTGACTTATTTATGCCATCGAACTATAGAAAATAGCTTATTTATGCCGTCGAACTATGGAAAATGACTCATTTATGCCACTCATCAATAGTTTGACTCATTTATGCCACTCATCAATGTCATATTTCATTAAAGCTAGTTTTACAATACCATATATGACACGTGGCTTCCAACTAGATTATGGTTGTGGGTGGGTAAGGTGTATGGGTCGGATTTTTTAATAATTTGGTATTTAAAATTGGGCTGATTTAATTAAATAAAGTTGACTTCTAATTGGAGGTCACGTGTCATAGCTGGTATTATAAAACCAGCGTTAATGAAAAATGGCCTGGATGAGTCATTTTGATAATGGGTGATGACATAAATGAGTCAAACTATTGATGAGTGGCATAAATGAGTCATTTCCTATAGTTCGATGGCATAAATGAGCCAAACTATTGATGAGTGGCGTAAATGAGCCATTTCCGATAGTTGGATGGTATATTTGAGCCTTTTCCGAAAAAAGAATACTCGAGACCAATCATTAGAGTTTCCTAAAGTTAAGGAAATTCCCTTCCAACTGTTTTAACATGCTTCTTGTAAAATTTTCTTTTGGTTGCTTACTATTGCTTTCTTTTTATGAATTAGAGAAAAAAAATGACAACGGCTCCACAAAGAATGCCTTAGAAGATTCGAAGATCACTATTTGTAAGTATTAAATTTTAGTATTTGACACACTCGTGAAATATTGAGAGCTTGTTTAAGAATACACCAAATGAAACAATAATTTTCGCCACAAGTTCTTTTTTCCCCCCTTAGCTGAAGTTCAAACACAAACTTCCAAATAGTACCCCTTTTCAATTTCAACTTCAAATACTATTAATTTTTATTTTCAGACCTTGAGATATCGACAAATTTTGGTGTTGGTCGTTGTGATATCTAGTTAAGCATATTTATCATTCAATTAATCGAAACATGCACTTTTAATCTTTCTGCTCGTGGATATACATTTTTACTATATTTACGGATTATTGACTAATAAATCATTTAATTAATGGTGTGTTATGTCATTGTATTATTACTCTCTATTTGAAGGTACTCTAATCTACAAACAATCTAAACATAGCATATTTTCCATGTAAAAGGAACCAAAAACACATCTTAATCAATTTAAGATTAAATATGCTTAATGAAATATATTTCAAAAGCCAAAATTGAACTGACTGATAATAGAGGGACCAAAAGTAAAAATATTTCAATCAGATATTGGACAAAAGTCTACTAAATAGTTCAATACGAAACTTCCAACTATATATGGTCAAAGTATTGCCCCAAACCCCACTAATACTCAACTACTCGTCACATGAGTTAAAAGGCAAAAACATCAAAGAGAGTACAACATTTTTTTGCACGGATTGCCCTTCGTTTGGGGTGGTCTTTAAATTTTGCCCTTCAAATTTGTGGTCTTTAAATTTTGCCCTTCATATTTGTGGTCTTTAAATTTTACCTTTTGCTTGGAAAGATGAGCGAATACGTGAAGTTCTGGGTTCGAACCCAAGCTCGAGGCATAAAATAAATAAAAAAAATTCGTAAGGAAGGATCGTGGAGTGTCATGTAATCCGCATACAATCTTTAAGAAAAAGTTAAGTTATGCGGATCGGCATAACTAAATGTCTTCCCTTCAGGCAAAGTCGCCGCAGAGACTTTTAGTTAAACATAACTAAAAGTCTGGCACGGAGGGGGCATCAAAATTTAAACTTTGCCTTATAAGGCAAGCGGTAGTTTACTCATAAGCGTGGTTTTGGACAAAAAAAAGTTCTCAGAGTTTATAAAGATGCTTTAAGGATTAATTGGCTCTGAAATATGGACTTGAAGTGATCTGCTTTGTTTAGATTCTAAAGAGTGTACATATTTGAAGGTATCAGGAAGATATTACGTGGGAATTGAAAAAGAAATTAAGTACATCACTGATTCAATATTTACATAGGTTTGTACGGATGTTTGTAACTCGTTCTAACACGGTTGAAGTGGTTAAAAAAATGCATATATATCTTTGAACAAAGTTTGCCCATAAGGCATAAGTATGCCCCCATCGGCATAAGTTTGGTAATTCCTAAACAAGTTTATGCGATGGGGGCATACTTTTAATGGACAAACTTTTATGCGGATCCGGCATAAACTTGTGAAGGAATTATCAAAGTTATCTTGGAACCGGCATACTTATGCTTCAAGTACGCCCATAAGGCATAAGTATGCGGGTCCGCATAACTTTGCTAATTCCTTCACAAGTTTATGCGATGGGGGCATAGCGAAATTTAAACTCGCCTTGCGAATTTTTTTAAAATTTTGATTTGTGTGGGGTTCGAACACGAAACTCATGGATTTAAATAAGGGTAAAATTTAAAGATTTCAAATATGAGGGGCAAAATTTAAAGACCACCCCAAAAGAAGGGCAATTCTGCGAATTGCCCAGAGTACAACAAGCTGTATCTGTTGGAACGTACATTTCTTGCAGGTTTCAATGTATGATTTTTATTTTTCACCTGGTGTACGGTTGTCGTTTTGCCACTCAATTAACTCCAATTTGTATCGAGAAGTTTCACCATTCCTTAACAAAGATAACTTCATTCTTAGACCTTGAACTTGTAAATCACGCTTAAGAATGAAATAATACTTATTACTAGTGACTGATATAGAACATGAAACATACTACGATATGCTTGTTAAAGCTAGTTAATGATTGAAGTAACTAAAGTTGGTGTGAATGAAAATGGAGGGAAAAGACAATGGAAGGAAAATGAAGTTTAAAGCAAAGTTCCTTTGAAAATGAGCTTTGTACCACATTAGTGGTAGAAAGGGAAAGTTATGTCTTTATATTAGAAAGACTTCTTCTAGCTCTTAAAGGGTTGAGAAGAGGAACACTTTCGTCGTCGTCGCTCGGCTTTGGATTTGGATTTGGTCAAATGGTCTGATTGATTGATAATCTTTTTGGACCAAATTCTATCTTCATTTTCTGAAATTATTTTTTTATTTTTTCGCTGGAAAATATTAATTAGTTAATTAGTAATTAATTAAATTTAAATCCCAACTTCCCAACGTTCTTATTTTTTTTCGGAAAAGGCATGGCCTTTCCCACGACCACCAAGCCTATTCGAACGAGGCATGTTCGAGGCTATATAAACCCAGGCATTGCCTCGTTTTTGACTCATCAAATTTTTTTCTTGCATTGCAAATTCTTCATTCTTTTTCAACAAATAAAAACTATCGAGTCTTCTTTTTGTGTTTCGTTCTAATTTGAGTTCGTTGAAGTCGTAGGCATTTGAGGTACCGCCACTCCTACGACAATATATCCGTTATATCCTGGGAGGAAATAATCCATAACCTCGGGTACAATGAGGGGTTAAATTCCTTAAGGACACACGGTGAATTACGTGGTCTCGGATATTTCTTCATTTACGCAATTTTTACAACTTTACACGGTTTACATTTCGTTTTTTTTTTACTTACCGATTTTTTCCAGTTTCTGATTGTGGTTTTCTACAGTTCTGAACACGGGGGAACAACAATGCTTTCGCCTGTGAAAGACCCTGTTGGCCAACCAAATAAAATAATCTTAAAGTAGTAAGAGTTAATAAGTCTTCATAAAATACTGTCAAATTTGTTCTGACGAGATCTTATATAAAACAAAAGTTCTGCGATAGACCAAATTCGAAGTCACAAATTCTTATTTTAATCACTTCAAAACGCATTTATATAGCTTTTGCTTTAGGTTCCGCAAACTTTAACATTAATATGTCAAAACAAATTGTATATATATGAGTTATGACACCTCTTCTTCTTTCTAAACCAGCGTAATACTATCTTTTTGTAAAATAAGATTACCTATCATGTTTTTATAAATGTAATCATATCACCATCCGTTTGATCACTACTGCAAACAATTTTGACACTCTTAAAAATTAAAATATAAATAAAAACAAATGTACGGTTAAAAGTAACAAGATTTGAAAAATGAAAAATGAACACTAACTAATTATAGAATCGAGAAATAGCATATTCTTAACCTTTAAAAAATGTAAACTTTTGTAGTATCCTCGCTATCTATCGGTATATCTGTACATGCATCAAACAATGAAACTGAAAACATAACTAAGCTAATTTAATTGATGGTAGATGGTAAGCAATTAAACACATAATTAACATACTTATTCATTTATTAATCATAATTTAATTATGTTATGTAAAATATAAAAGAGTGTGTTACAATCTATAGGGAGGTAAATGTAATTTTTTCTAACAAAAAACCAATTTCAGGTTGATTAATGCTCTAGTGACCATAATATTTTAAAATCAATTAAATTGAAGAAAAGAAGACTCTAGTTACTGTAATAGGTATGTTACTATTTCTTAATCTGATCGTTTTTACTTTTTAAAATAATTGGAGTCACAATTTAAGTGGCTATGATTCCCTACACGTTTTTCGTATGTAGACGAACATAGACAATTGGGAAAACGAAAAATGTCCAGCAACTTTCGAACGAGTTGTATTTATTTTGCAATGATTGAGCTAAAAATGGAAAAAGGGTAATGGCCCTCAAGGGCCTGTACCTGTTGATGAGATGGTTCATGAGGAAGGTTGGAACTTGCAAAAGAGGTTTCATATAAATTCCCTTCATGGAAATTAAACCTCACAAGAACTATGACTAGCCATTTTCATTAATTTATTTGGAATTTATTCGAAAATACATATCTTGAATTAAAAAAAAATAGTTATGAAATTTGTTGTTAATGTGTCGATAAATAGCCTGTAGCTAACATGATTTTTTTTTTAAAATTCTTCGCTAATCAATCATTACATAAGATTAGTGACGACTTTTATGTTTAGTTACATGAGTTGTCCGCTAAATTCTGTTCTTTTCTTTTATAGTAATGAAAATAAAGAACTTCGTTATCCTAAGGCTGTTACTGAATGAATCTGGTAACTAATGCCGCTAGAAAGACTGAGGTGAGTATATAATGCAAAAAGTATAGCTTTTCGTTCACATGGCGGTTGGGTCATTCATGTCCCACTATTGAACATGGCGGTTGGGTCATTCATGTCCCACCATTGAATCGTCTCGTCCGGGCAAAATTCTATGGTTTGGCCACTTTTCGCTGTTATTCTTATTTATTTGTTCCTTATGCCAAAAGTAGATTTTTTTTAACTTGTTCATTTTAGGAAATCAAAAATTTATTATTTTTCTTCAATATTATCTTTATTGTTAAGTAATTACATAAAATTTTAGTAGTGAAACTTAATTACATTTTGAAAGCATAATTAATAAGAATAATTTAGTGAAAAAAACCCATATATAGTTTATTAAGAAGAGTGTCAAGTCAAAAAATATTTTAGTTTACTTTGAAGAACTGCACATTCAGAAGTTCTTCCAAGGCCATTGTGACATCAATTTCATCTTATCTAAACTTATATGTCTTTTTTTTTCTAGTTAATTTCTGGATGGTCACTTAAGTTTTACGGAATTTCCTACAAAAGTTACTTTTATTTCATTTAGGATAATAAAGGCACTCAAGTATCACTACTTTCCTCTAAAAGTACCTAAACACCTCAAAGTTTCTTTCTCTCCTAATTGGCATGCCACGTCATTAGAGCCCCATATTTTTTAAATAATGGACTTGTTTAACTCATCAAACTCATTTAATTAAATTCATATTTTATATCCAATCAAATATGAACCGGTTTAAAAACGGCAAAGGAACAAACTAGCATATAATCAAAATGAATTAGAATTAAAATATGAATTCTTTAAATCTATGAATAACTTTAAAAAATTAAAATTAAAATTTAAAAATTGAATTTGAGTTACTTTAGAGCTTTAGTTTATATATTGCTAGACATTAACATGACAAGTCGGAATATCTATATCATAACATGAAATAAATTAATAATATATTATATTTCATATAAGACTAATAATATAATATTTTAAAATAAAAAATAAGAATAATAATATAGTATTTTAAAACAAGTATTATAGTAATGAAAATTTTGAGAAATAAAAAGATCTCGATGGTATGGAATGGAGATGCCAAAAATTATTCACTACATACATAAAAATAAATAACTAAAAATAAAGAGGAAAAATTTGCACTGGCTTTATTTTTTAAAATATGTGATTTTATTAGATTTTTTATAGGTTAAATCGATACAAATGTAATCTTTGTGTTATCTGTGTAATTCTATTTTAATGTGGAAAGAATATGTTGTTTAATGTGGAAAAAATATGCTATTTAAAAAAACTTGAATTTTAATTTAAATTGAAGATAATATATTTGAATGGGGATTCAAAGAAAATTTACATTTGAAAAAGTGGCTTAATAGAAAGTATGATTTGATTCTTTTGCCGCTTTTTAACTAGGTTATATTTAATTGGGTATAAAATATGAATTTGATTAAATGAGTTTGATGAGTTAAATATGTCTATTATTAAAATACAAAAAAATGGAGCTTTAGTGAGATGGCGTAAAAATGCAAGAGAAGGAGGCTTTTGAGATGTTTTAGGTCTTTTAGGGAAAGTGGTGATACATACAGTGGCCTTATCGTCACACATGAAACAAAAAGTGGACTTTTGTAAGAAATTCTCAAATCGATAACCATCCGTTTAATTAACTTTTTTTTTTTCCTACAAAAAATGAAAAATAAAAAATCCGTTGAAGGTTCATTTTTAATTTGTTTCAAAAAGTTTCCCAGAGAAGTTCGCACATGAATTTTTTAAAATCTCAGATCGAGTGCAATGGATTGAAGTACTTTTTGGTCTGGCTGGCCATGTGGTAGAATGAGAAGTCTCAACGACAAAATTAAAGATTATAGACTGAAATTATTGTGAAATTGAACCAAATACAAATGGTCTGCTTTAATTTCTCTACAGTCGAAAAGCTCTCAGCAAAATGGGACAGATTAAAATGGCTTTCCTTATATTTTTCTCTTTACCTTTTTCTTATCTCCCTTTGAACTTTTAATTCCTTGTTACTTTTAACTTTTGTTTTTCTTTAGTCTTACTTATTTAGTTAGAATTTATGTTATTAAAATCATAATAATCTAAACGAAATTTGAAAAAAATAAATTAAATAACACATGTAGTGTCGCTTGGGCTTTTCGGGAGTGTAAACACACTTAGATAACATATAATGAGCAGGAGGGTTTAACACCTAAAAATTATACTTCAGGAGGTAACATAAACTAGACATAGATTAAGTATGAAATTGATAAAATGTAAAGGGGGCATTGGGGTGGGGGGGGGGGGGGGGGGAGGGGTTAACAACCGAAAGTTATGGTTCAGGGGGCTAGGTGACATAAACTAGACATAATTTAAGTATGAAACTAATAAAAACATGACAGTTTAGAGGAATTTTGATCTATTATCTCACTTTATTCTCCTTTACGTGTGTCATATATCATGCAAATTTAGAATCAAAATAATAAATTTTAAATATAAATAATTATATATAAAACTAATACTTTTCTTATATTGAGTAAAACAGTTAAGATGTCAGAAGACGACTGCAAACTTTTACCAACAGAAATACAAAATGTGCATATTGTTGTAAGTTGGATGCCCACTAAAATTCTTAGGAACCAAGTATGTGTGGCCACCAAGTATATTACTTGGTGGCCACCAAGTTGTTCACTTATGGCCATCAAATTGTTCACTTATTTCCTCCTATAAATAGGAGTTCATTTGTAGAAGTTATATATACAATCTATTCCTCTCTATATACTTCTCTCTTGTGTATTTACTTCATAGTCTTTATTTTATAACACGTTATCAGCACGAGACTCTGCCATCTCGAGCAAATACTTTGAAAGCCTCGAAGGTATTGACTTTCTTTTTCTTAATTAATGGCAAATCTTTCTATACGTGAATTTGTTGCCTTAGATATATCTGGCAAAAGCTACCTATCTTGGGTACTTGATGCCGAAATTCATCTTGATGCGATGGGTCTGGCAGACACCATCAAAGATAAAAATCAGGCATCGAATCAAGACCGTGCCAAGACAATGATATTCCTTCTCCATCACCTTGATGAGAGCTTGAAAATGGAATATCTCACTGTTAAACATCCTCTTATGCTGTGGAATAATTTAAAAGATAGATATGAGCACCTGAAGATGGTTGTGCTTCTACAAGCACGTTTTGATTGGATCCATCTGAGGCTACAAGATTTTAAATCTATTTGCGCGTATAATTCTGCCATGTTTAAAATTATTTCTCAGTTGAATTTATGTGGTGAAAATATCACTGATCATGATATTCTGGAGAGAACATTCTCCACTTTTCCTGCCTCGAATATGCTCCTGCAGCAGCAATACCGAGAGATGTAGTTCAAAAAATATTCTGATCTAATTTCACATCTTCTAGTGGCTGAACAACATAATGAATTATTAATGAAAAATCATGAAAGTCGACCTACTAGTACTGCCCCATTCCCTGAAGTGAATGAGGCAAATTTTTGCCATTCTAGGCGTGGAAGAGGTCATGGCCCCAGTCGTGGTCATGGCCGTGGTCGAGGAAGAAATTTTAATCATGATTCTCGTCTTGCACCAAATAATACCCTTCACCACAAGCAATGTAAAAGAAGGATGAAAAGCATGAAGCTGTGCAAAAGAAAGATTCAGAAAATAAATGCTACTAATGTGGAAGAAGGGGCACTGGTCACATACCTGCCATATGCCAAAGCATCTAGTTGAGCTTGATCAAACCTTCCTCAGAAAGTTAGAAAAGAATGCCGAAGCAAATTTTATTTCTGAAGATAATGTTGAGCCCATGCATCTAGATGTGGCAGATTTCGTTGAACTCCCTGAAGGAAAAATAGATCATCTGATCGGTGATGGATCTGTAATAGTTTAGATATTTTCATCCATGTTGTTACTATTAGCTATAATAGTTATATTTCCATAGTTATGTAAATAAAGTTTGTGTAATGCTTTGTTTAATAATAATATCTACTTTCATCTTCCCTTTGTCTATTCTTTCATTTTGAAGAATATATGGAAATTCCTCAGATTTTATTTGGATCAATGACCAATCATGAAGATATTTGTGTGATTGATAGTGGAACAACGCATGCCATATTCAAAAACGAGAAATACTTTTCTCACTTGCGTAGAAAAGGGGAAATGTTAATACAATTTCTGGCAATTCGAAATTGATTGAAGGCTCCAGAAGAGCTACTATATTTCTGCCTAAGGGGACGAAACTTGTTATAGAAGATGCATTATTCTCTTCTAAATCCCTAAGAAACTTGTTAAGTTTCAAAGATATCCGCCGTAATAGGTATCACGTTGAGACATTAAACGAAATAAATGATGAATATCTTGCCATTACAAAGAATGTCTCCGGCCAGAAATATGTTTTGGAGAAATTACCAACTTTGTCTTCTGGTCTGTATAATGCAAAAATTAGTACAGTTGAATCACACTCGATCGTAAACCAGAAGTTTAATAATTCAAGTACTTTTGAGCTTTGGTATGACCGAATAGGTCACCCTGGATCAATAATGATGAGACGAATTATTGAAAATTCAAATGGGCATCCACTTAAGAACCTAAAGATTCTTGAAAGTGGTGAATTTTCATGTCTTAGCTTGTTATCAGGGTAAATTGATAGCTAAGCCATCACCAATGAAAGTTGACATTGAATCCCCTGCCTTTCTAGAGCGTATACATGGGAATATATGTGGACCTATTCATCCACCTTGTCGGTCATTCAGATATTTTATGGTCCTAATAGACGCATCTTCAAGATGGTCTCGTGTGTGCCTACTATCGTCTCGGAACTTGGCGTTTGCAAAATTATTGGCACAAATAATACGCTTAAGGGCACAGTTTGCGGATTATCCCATTAAGGCTATACGCCTCGATAATGCCGGAGAATTTATGTCTCAATCTTTTGATGATTATTGTTTGTCAGTTGGGATAAAAGTTGAACATCCTGTAGCTCATGTTCATACCCAAAATGGCCTTGCTGAGTCATTTATTAAACGACTACAATTGATAGCAAGACCACTACTTATGAAAACACGGTTGCCCACTATCGTCTGGGGTCATGCTATCTTACATGCAACATCTCTTATTCGTCTCGACCGACTCATTATAATAAATACTCCCGTCACAATTAGTATTTGGTCATGAACCAAATATTGCTCATCTCTGAATCTTTGGCTGTCCTGTATATGTGCCGGTAGCACCACCACAGCGCACTAAGATGGGCCCCCAAAGAAGGTTAGGAATATATGTTGGGTTTGAATCAACCTCTCTTATTTTCTATCTTGAGTCATTGACGGGAGATTTATTCACTGCTCGATTTGCAGATTGTCGATTTGATGAAACAAATTTTCTACAATTAGGGGGAGAGAGAAAAGAAATCAAAAGAGAAATTGCGTGGAGAGTTTCATCACTATCTCATTTTGATCCACGTGCCCCTATATATGAACAGGAGATCCAGAAGATCATTCACTTGTAAAAAATAGCAAATCAAATGCCAGACGCATTTACTGATTTGAAAAGAATAACTAAGTCACATATCCCTTCAGAGAATGTGCCTATCCGAATTGATGTCCCAAAGGGAAAATCTACTAGTGTCATAGCCTCTGAATCTCATACACGCCTGAAGCATGGTAGGCCATTGGGTTCTAAGGATAAAAATCCTAGAAAAAAAAAACACGAAAAATGATCAAAATGACACTATGAAAGAATATCATGAAGATATCCAAGATCTGATTAATCCTGATATTCCTGAAGATATTAGGGAACCCGAGACTCAAGTGATTAAAGAACTATCATTGAGTTCTTCTGGTGATAGGATAGATTTGAATCGATTGAAGATTATGGTGGATAATGTTTTTGCATATAATGTTGCACTGAATATTATGAAAGACATTGAGGATCAGGAACCTCAATCTGTCGAAGAATGTTGACGAAGATATGATTGGCCAAAATGGCAAAAGAAAATTCAATCAGAATTGAATTCACTTGCCAAACGTGAGGTTTTTGGACCGGTAGTCCAAACGCCTAATGGTGTAAAACCAATTGGCCACAAATGGGTCTTTGTGCGGAAAAGGAATGAGAGAAATGAAATTGTGAGATACAAGGCATGCCTTGTTGCATAAGGATTCTCTCAAAGACCCAATATCGACTATGAAGAAACATATTCACCCGTTATGGATGGCATAACATTTCGATATCTCATCAGTTTAGCTATACATGAAAACCTTGAAATACATCTGATGGATGTGGTTACAGCTTACCTTTATGGCTCACTTGATAATGAAATCTATATGAAAATTCCTGAAGGATTTAAAATGCCTCAAGCAATTAGTTCAAAGTCTCGAGAGATTTATTCAATCAGATTACAAAGATCATTGCATGGTCTAAAACAATCAGGGCGCATGTGGTACAATCGCCTCAGTGAGTACTTGATAAATGAAGGTTATATAAATGATGCCATTTGTCCATGTGTTTCTATTAAGAAAATAAAATCAGAGTTCATTATACTTGCTGTTTATGTTGATGACATAAACCTAATTGGAACTCCAGATGAGCTCCAAAAGGCGATTGAATATTTAAAGAAAGAATTTGAGATGAAAGATCTCGGAAAAATAAAACTTTGTCTTGGTTTGCAGGTTGAACATTTAGCAGACGGGATCTTTATCCATCAATCTGCTTATACCGAAAAAGTTTTAAAACGATTTTACATGGACAATGCGCATCCTTTAAGTACTCCAATGGTTGTTCGCTCACTTGAAGTGAGTAAAGATCCGTTCCGACCTCAGGAAGAAAATGAAGAGCTTCTTGGTCTCGAAGTACCATATCTTAGTGCAATTGGTGCACTTATGTATCTTGCTAACGCTACAAGACCTACATAGCGTTCTCTATTAATTTGCTAGCAAGATATATACTCTTCTCCCTACACGAAGACATTGGAACGGAGTTAAGCATATATTGCGATATCTGAAGGGAACTAGCGATATGAGTCTTTTTTATACTAACAAAGGTAGTACATATCTTGTTAGTTATGCAGATGCATGTGATTTATCTGATCCACATAAAGCTCGATCTCAAACAGGCTATCTGTTTACATGCGGAGGTACTGCTATATCATGGCGATCTACAAAGCAGTCCATTGTTGCTACTTCTTCAAATCATGCTGAGATAATCGCTATTCATGAAGCAAGTAGAGAATGTGTGTGGTTGAGATCAGTGATACATTTCATCAGAGAAAGATGTGGCTTGAAGTGTGATACAAAAATACCCACAATATTATATGAAGATAATGCTGCATGCATAGCTCAATTAAAAGGAGGTTTCATAAAAGGAGATAGAACGAAGCACATTTCACCAAAGTTATTCTTCACACATGATCTCCAGAAGAATGGTGATATTGATGTGCAACAAATCCGTTCAAGTGACAATCCTGTAGATTTGTTCACCAAATCTTTGCCAACTTCAACACTTCGAGAAGATGATATTCAAGATTGGAATGCGAAGACTCCGACATCCGAATCTTGGTCCTCGTCGGGGGAGGAAATACGCGTTGTACTTTTTTTTCCTTAACCAAGTTTTGTCCCATTGAGTTTTCTTGGTAAGGTTTTTAATGAGGCAGCTCTCAAAGCGTATTACTAGAAATGTGTACTCTTTTTCCTTCATTAGGATTTTTTTCCCACAGAGTTTTTCCTAATAAGGTTTTAACGAGGCACATCATCTAATTAATGGACATCCAAGGGGGAGTATTGTAAGTTGGATGCCCACCAAAATTCTTGGGCACCAAGTATGTGTGGCCACCAAGTTATTCACTTATGGCCACCAAATTGTTCACTTATTTCCTCCTATAAATAGGAGTTCATTTGTAGAAGTTATATATACAATCTATTCCTCTCTATATACTTCTCTTTTGTGTACTTACTTCATATTCTTTATTTTATAACACATACCTTTTAATTTACTTATGGTGGTGTTACTTTTGAGTGGTCTCCACATACAGAGTAGGTTATGATCGTCGTTGTCTAATGCAAAAGTTAAGTCGAAATTGAGGATACATTAAGAGCCTATTTGGATGAAAAAAGCAAGCTTATAAATTTAAAACTCGTTTATAAGTAAAAAAATAAGTTGGACTTATAAACGATTTCGGGCCTTATAAGCCGCTTTTAGATAAGTTAAGCCAAACGGGCTCAATTATTTTTTTGGGCTTATTTTAAGCACAAAAATGACTTTAAGTCAAGCACCAAAACACTCAAAAAGTAAAACAAAGCTTTATAAACCGTTTCGACAGCTGAATTGCCCTTCTTTTTTGCGGTGGTCTTTAAATTTTGCCCTCATATTTGAAATCTTTAAATTTTGCCCTTCGGCTTAAAACCTGGGTTAGGGTTCAACCCCCACACATCAAAATTTTAAAAAAAAATCGCAAGACGAAATTTAAATTTCGCTATGCCCCCACCGCATACACTTGTGAAGGAATTACCAAAGTTATGCGGGACCAAGATACTTATGCCTTATGGGCGTACTTGGCATAAGTATGCGGGTCCGGCATAACTTTGGTAATTCCTTCACAAGTTTATGCCGGTCCGATAAAAGTTTGCCCGTTAAAAGATGCCCCCACCGGCATAAACTTGTTAGAGAATTACGAAGTTATACTGCACCGCAAGTACTTATGCCTTATGGGCGGACTTGACATAAGTATGCCGGTCCGCATAACTTTGGTAATTCCTTCACAAGTTTATATCGGGTCCGATAAAAGTTTGCCCATTAAAAGTATGCCCCCGCATAAATCATATGGGACCATTACCAAGATAGCCGGACCCGCATATTATGCAAGTCTGCCCATATAGGTCACGTGAGTATCTTGGGTCCGACATAAATTTAGTAATTCCAACAAGTATATTGGTCCATACACGCTACCCAAACCTTGCCTTGCAATTTTTTTTTTTTTTTAATTTATGCTTGAGCGGGGGTTCGAACTCAGAACCTCATGATTTCTGCGTGAACGCTCGCAGTTGCAATGCGAAGGGCAAAAATTAAAGACCAACAATAACATGAGGAAAGATAATTTAAAGACCACAAATATAATAAAATGAAAATTTAAGGACCACCCCAAAAGAAGGGCAATCCGCGCAAAAAATGACAACAACTTATAAGCCAATCCAAACGGGCTCTAAGCATAAGCTTATAAAATTCGTAGACCTCTCATAGGGCATTGTTGTAGCACCTTTTTTTCATCTTCTTGTTTCAACGTTCTTATCCTTTGGTGATTAGCTTTTAAATTAAACTAAGGTTTTTTTTTTTTTTTTTTTTTTTTGAGCGGAATATCTTAATATATACTCTTTAAAATTACATATTTTATTCAGTATACATTTAAATTTCTTTGCCTAATTTTGATTACCTTTTGAATTTGGCCTTTCGATAGCTTTTCCATCGACATACCCGCTGCCACGTGAATTGTTTTTGTCCATATGACATTTTTTTTTAAATAAAAGATATTTTATTTTCTTTTTAGCTTTGCTAACTAATACTAATATATCATCTTTTTCAGGCCAAGTTTATAAGAAACTTTGCTGAAACTCCATTATTTCAGCTAATCTTTTTAATAGCTAAAAGTGATGGAGTTTTAGACAAACTTTTTATATATTTAGTCCAAAAAAGAAGAATTACATTGAGACAAATTATCATTGCATCTAAAGAAGAAATACAAAGCAATAAACAATAGCTCTATAAATTTGGATAAACTTTTTTATTTGGTTGAAAACTATTGGAGCTCTAGATTTTCTTTTTATAAATTTGACCCAAAAAAATACAAACATAGTTAAAATAAATAGTCATGACATCTAAAGAAGATATAAAAAAAAATACATTGGAAGATGAACCGACTTAAAAGGACCCTCTTTGCTTTATCTAACTCGGCGTATAACAATTAATGGTTGAAAAATACCCGACTTAAAAGCTGAAAATCATCTCATAGGTGAGTGTAATCGCGATTTTTGTCATGTCAACTTCTTTGACTATGAGGATCAAAGCTATCAAATTGCCGACTAGTTCAGAAGATAATAATTAGGACTAAAAATAATTTAAATATGTACTAAATAAAATAGATCTCCAAGGTATTCAATCTTTTTTCAAGTATCTATCGTTTTCCAAACTGCTATCACTGCGTTTAGTATAATTCGATTTCCCTCACGTACATCACCATTCTTGCACCTACCATCTCAATCTTGAAAGTTGAAGTAATGGAGTACATATTTTGTTAATAGAAATGCAATAATTAACATCATTTTTATCACCAAAGTGCGATAATTCCTCTGTCACAATAGTTTCTTTCCCCCTCCCAACCACGACTATATATGTTGAGAAGCCTTTATTTTGCCTCTCCAAAACCTTCTAGAATTGCAACTATTTACCGTTATTCATACAACAACAACAACACTGTTATTCGTAATACTCTCATTATTCTTCCAGTTGCAAAAAAATAAACATTTTTTTACTCGAAATTTTTTGGAATATGTGGAATCTTTAGGGCTACACTCCAATTAATTCTCAAAGAGCAAAAAGATATTTTCTTGTGAGGATCCCTCAGCCACTCATGTGACAAGGACCACGAACATATTGTACCATACACATATAGCCCACTTGTACTTATAATTAAGTGTTCTAATTAGCTGAAAAGGACAGGGTGGCCGAAGACGAAGAGTCATAATAATGTTTTTTCCCTATCTGGAAGTTCTCTGTGTTTGTTTGTAGTAATTATAATGATACACAAATTAGGAACGAAGGCGGAAGTCGGCCTTCGCTGGAAAATTACATTATATACATATAAGGTTAATCTTATATATATATAAAATGATGAACCTCTCGGTAAAAATCCTGCTTCCTGACGATACTAGTTTAGTAGTGGACAATCCTACTGTGTGCAAGGACATGTACTCCGAACTCATTGTCTATTATGTACAGGGGTGAAACTAGAAGGCCGGATATATATGAATTCGGTCTAATCCAGTAGCTTTTGCTTAAACACAGTATTTGTGTTACGAAATTCACTAAATATGTATAAATATTAGATTAGTACACGGTTAAATATCACTTGAAATCGTCGATTATTCTAAAATTTAGAATTCATAGAGTTGAAAGCTAGCTCTGGTTATGATTATCATATCAAGCATGTTAGCTATTAATATTATTAGTATCTTTTGCACCCCAAAAAAGACAAAAAGAAAAGAAAAGAAAAATTAGCTGGAAAAGAAGAACCAATTTTCTTATAGCTGATAATTACCAGACCAAGAGAGAAATTCAGAACCCAAATTGTGCTTGTGTTCCTCACAAACCTCCAAAATCTGGGCTGTGTTTCAGCGTAGAGCCAAAAGTATTGCCATAATGGCACATGGGCGCTACTTCCTTTTCCCATCTTCGCTTCTGATTAACATCATAGGAATTAGAGAAAGCGAAAGCTTTCACTTTCAGTCTTGGTTCTGATTTTAGTTTCCAAATCAATGTTTTCTTGGTAGATTAAACGAATAAATGTACATCTTTATATCCACGAATGGCAATTTAGCTGAATTTATTTAAATAACCTACGATGCTTAATTATCCAACAAGCTACTTCGAGTGCTTGGCCATAATGCCTTGGAGACTTAAGAGTTCCGACTGATCCAAATTCGTCCCCGCATAAGGTATAAATGCGCTCATCAGTACTATAATAATTTTTTCCATTTCAGGGGCTCAAACTTGAAACTACTGCGAATGGAGAGATCTTATCCATCTCACTGCAACTTTTGATTGTAATGGACAACTCTACTAATTAATGTGATAAACAATTTAAAAATAATTATAATAATGGATATTAGGCAAAAACAATGGTCCACTATTCAAGAAAAAAGCCTTTGAAGGTCTCTTCTTCTTTTTTAAAGCATCCTTGAGCCCTACATGTTTCTCTTTTGAGAAAATACATAAAATGATCCACATCCTTCCCCCCGCTCCCCCGGGGAAGTTGTCCCAAAGACTTAATTTTGCAATGCAACTTTACGGGTGTTTATGTTGTCCCCTTTTCTGGTTTGAAATGAAATAATATTCCCTTGAAAATAAAGAATTAATTTTGTTATTAATCATATTTTCACATTAATTAATTCCTAATCAATTATTAAATTCCTAAATAATCATATTTTTTCCAACATTAAACCCCACTAGGGGTGTCAATGATACGGTTCGGGCGGTTATTCTATAAAATTTATACCATACCAATTTTTCGGTTATTTGATTTTGTAGAACCAAAATTAGACTTTTCAAAATCGTCCCATCAGCTCGGTTTCTCTTCAGTATCGGTATGGTTCGGTTAATTATTGATTTTTTTTTTAAGAAAAAGAACATCATGTTATAGTCACTAGTAACAGCTAAAGACACGATATCGTGCATGCTTCTATAAGACTTTGACAAAAACTCTCTAGACATTTACTATGTAAAGGGTGATGAGAAAACATGAAAACAAAAAAATAGTCATCTCCACTATTTTACGATAGTGTAAAATAATGTTAAACAAAGACAAAAAGTATTTCAAATTAGATCGCACGAAAATAAAAATCAACGTTAGACGGGATTTAAGGTATAGTCTACTAAGATCAAGTATCCAATAAGATAAATTTAAAATCATACGAGAAGAAATTATCTAATACTCTGTAGCTTTTTATCAAAGATCGTTGGAATACCTTATAACTTACAAGCTAGTTACTAGTCGAGATGTTAGAACTAATTTAATTTCAATACGAGTAGTATAATTGATTTTAGCGTTGGAACATTAGGTGTTAATTATGTTGCCGGCTTTAATCGTTTTCATCATCCCGAACCCAAAAGAAAATTTTAATATTTATTATATTTAAATTTAATATATTGAATATTTTATTATATTTAAATTTAATATACAAAATATATTTCTACATAAACTTATTCGGTACTGATTCGGTATATTTTTGGTTTATTTTTATAAAATTAAAACCGACCTAATTATTCTACTATAAAATTTATATAAAAACCGTCGATTTTATTAAAATAAGCACTAAAAATGCAATAATTAGGTTAGTTAAGTCGATTTTTGAAAATGTTCTGATAATTCCCAAACCCCGCCCACTGCCGTCACCAGAATCTGCCATGCCGGAAATCTACACCTTCAAAATTCAATCTTTTCTATTAAAAACTCAATGGCACCTCCTAATTAAAGAATAACAACACTTCACCGCACCCTCAAAGATCGGGAGTTTTTTGCATAGAAAATATTAATTTTTCGATGAGTATTTATATCTTTTCCGGTGAATTTGGACAGAAAATTTATGGTCTGTGTTTTGCCAGCTAAATCTTTGATTTTTTCGTAGAAGTCGTCGTCTTCTCCGATGTTCTTTTGAACCGGTTGTCGGGTAATTTTCTCGATCCCGGAAATGAGTCGTTTGGAGATGGTATCATCAAACTTAACGTCAATCTTCTTGCGAAAAAAGGAAAGAATTTAAAAGAGAAAAGAAAATGTGTGGGAGAAGTTAGACACTTGGGTCTTGGGGAGCATGTGTTTGATGATGCCTGGGATGGGATTAGGAAGAGAAAAGAAAGAAAGAAAGAGAAAATTTAAAATGGAACGGGAAGATTAGAAAAATTAATTAAATAATAATTAATTGTATGCCATTCAATTAGAAGTCATAGTTTGAATCAGTTTTTGTGCTTTTTCTTTCTCTTCATGCGCTCGCAGGAAGTAGTTAATTTTACTTCAAATAAGAATAGGAGTATATAAATATCTATAAAGTTGCAGTGCTAAATTAAGTTTTTGGGATAAGTTTGGGGGATTTTATGTATTTTCTCTTTTCTTTTTAATACAGTGATTCATTGTCCTTAAGATAATGATAGGTAACTAAATTGGAAATTAGTAAGGTTGCATTTTTTATTTAGTTTAGTTGCCGACATCCTTTCAAGGACTAACTAAATTGGCGCGTTTTGGGAAACTAAATTGAAAGTTAAAAGGACTAAAATTATATAAAAGGATTAATTTCACGGATTGAACTTTCAATCAAACTTCAAATTATTGAACTAAAGTCATAAAACTTCAAATTATTGAAATAAAGAAGGTCGAGAAATGCTAAATCTGATTTATTTTTTTATTTTATTTTTTAAATAAGCAGACCGCCACTTTCAACAATTAATCACCTTTTATAATATCCACATAACATCACTTAAAAAAAATTGAAACTCATTTTTCTAGATGACCTACACAAAATGAAAAGCCCTGATAAAAGACATCGGGCATTTATATTAGGAAGTTGGGTCGGCAAATTAATGCGTTTTTTTTCTTATTTTCTTATTTTAAAGTGGTATCACGTGAACATTATACTCCCTCCGGATTAAAAAATGTGTCCACTTAGCTTTTTTTTTTTTTTGAATTCAAAAAAGTGTTCACTTATCAAATGAAGAAACAATTCACCTTATTCTTCCAAAATTTTCTTTATTTACATATTCCTAAAAGTCTTTTATTACTCCAATTTTCTATGATATCATTGATATCATTAAATAAGTTCAACATTTGGTTATTCCAAATTTGACTACTATTCAAATTTTTTCCATACCATGTTTTTTCACAGATTTCAAGTTTGACTCACTTATGGTTTGATCTAGGCCTTTAAAATTTATTCAAGGCATGTGATGATCAAAAGTCTTATAACTTTCATTTTTTATGCGGAGATCAAACTTTCTTTTATTTATACGACAAATTTTGGTGGTAAAGGTTGAAAATTTGCTCCATTTGACGTTTTGAAATTTTAGTGAAAATTTGAAATTTTATTTTGGATATTAAACCAAGTTAGATGACCATTTTGAGAAGAGAAGTTTAAAGGTTTATTCCTTCTTACTGCTTTCGGTAAGTGCTGTAGAGCAATTTTAACTACTCCATTAAACGACCTAAAGAAGAAATAATGGAGTGTTCTTTAATCATTGCAATATGTTATGTTCATACTAGTTAATGTTAAGTATTGAGTGATCAAGTCCCAATGTTTCAAGTTAATAATCATAAAAATCATAATTAGGGGTAGTTTAGTCAATTTACATATTTTTTTTTCTTAGAGTGAGTGGTTTCTTAAGGGGTGTGCAAATGGCTAAGTGGCTTTTTTTTTTTTTACCCGAAGGGAGTATATGTAAAGTGAGTTACCTATATGACTATATATACTTCCATGGAAATTTTATACATAAAGTACCCGATTTGCATTTTCGTGGACGAATTTAGCATTCTTAAACATTTATTTTCCATGATATATATGATTTAATTGGTTGAATTTTTTCTCCAAACAAAAATTAGTCTTATCACTTTACAAAAAAATGGAATTAGCTACGAATTTCGTCGCTAATCCATCGCTAAATTGCTCGTAGCTAACTAAATTTTATGATGATCCGTCGCTAAGTAGTATTAGTGAAAGATTTTCTTGTTTAGCTATAAAATTTGTCCGTTGCTAATTCCTATATTTTTTATAAGTGCATGTCTTTAGCACAACTGAAAGTTGTATGATCATACATGAAAGAAATTACCGCCAATTATAATAAAACCAAGATATAGAAACTACTAAAGAGAAGAAGCCCTCATTCAAGAAAAAGGAATCCCTTTACTTTTTCAAATCTATAAATACCCTTTACTTCTTACATAATTATGCACTCGTCACTTGAGCAAAAGAAAAAAGAAAAACCACTTCAAAAAACAATGGCTTCCAAGAATATTTTCCCTAGTCTTGCTCTTTTCCTTTGTCTCAATCTTTTCTTTGCCTTAGTTTCTGGCTGTGGCACTTGCCCAAAACCTACGCCTCCACCAAAGCCAAAGCCATCATGCCCTCCTCCTTCAAGTACTCCAAAAGGAACTTGCCCAATTGATACACTTAAGTTAGGAGTTTGTGCTGATGTTCTTGGATTAGTACATGCTGTTGTTGGCTCACCACCAGTTACTCCTTGTTGTAGCCTTCTTTCCGGACTTGCTAATACTGAGGCTGCTCTTTGTCTTTGCACTGCTATTAAGGCTAATATTTTGGGGATTAACCTTAATATCCCAGTTTCACTTAGCTTGCTTCTTAATGTTTGCTCCAAGGAAGCTCCTGCTGGCTTCAAGTGTTCTTAATTAGTTTCCTTATTAATTTCTCAATATTAAAGCATGTCTTACGTTTTCCTTATATTTTCTTGGAGGGTTTATACTTTGAGATGAAGTTTAATTTGAAGATTGTACCTAAGTAATTGGTAAGCGTTTCACTTACCAATTTGAAGTTCCTTACGTATGTGATATATGGCATTTTCAAGTTTATATTGTACAATTCTTATTGGTATTACACAGTGCACTTTGACTTTAGAGTTTGCTTTACATCGTTTTATTTATTTATTTTATATGTTCCCACCTTCTTTACTTATAGTGTTGACGTTATTGTGCTGATTGCTTATCAAAGAGTACGATAGGATGCTTGAATTATTTCCCATCATTAATTAGGGATTTCAGGTTTAAGTATGAGAAAAACTCATGGTAGGGACAATATCCACTTAGTATGGTTTGCACGGCATGAATCGATCAGATTAGTTGGATTAAGGAATTTTAGATACCGGAAATTTTTTATTTTTTTTTTAAAACTGTCGAGATTGTAGAACACTTCTACACTTTTGGGCGTGATTTCGCCTTATGATGAGTTAAATAACTAATTTGATTTCTAAAAGTTACTTCCTCCTGTCCGAAATAAGTGTCTGTAGCCTTCTTATTTTGGTTTAAAATAAGTGTCCGCTTACAAATTCAAAAAGAAATTAATTTTATTTTTCCATATTTGCCCCAATTTGCTCAAGGCAATAAATAAGCAAGTCTTATTAATTGCGGAAAAAGGACTAAATATACCCTGTACTATTAGAAAAATTTAAATATGCCCCTCATTATACTTTCGATCCAAATATACCCTGTCCTTATACTTTAGCACCGGTTTACCCTTATTTTTAATAGAAAAGACGTGTCACCTCATAAATGAAAAGACCCGCCCTAATTTTTTATCAACTACCCGACCCAATTCCAAAGCAGAGGAATTCACGCCTAATTTCATCTCCGTTCGGTCATCCGAAACGCGCCACCACTCTTCCAAGGGGCAACATCCATCGCAAGTGCAATCAATTTGTCCAAGTTTATGTTCTACAAGTGCAACCACCACTCTTCCACGGGACAAATTGATTGCACTTGAGATGGATGTTGCATGTGGAAGAGTACTGGTGGTTTAGCGGTGGTGTTCGGACGATCGAACAAAGATGAAATTGGGCGTGAATTCCTTTGCTTTGGAATTGGGTCTGGTAGGGTTAAAAATCGAGGCGGGTCTTTTATTTCCGGGTTGACACGTTTCATTCCGTCAAAATTAAGGGTAAATCAGTGCCAAAGTATAATGGAAGGGGTATATTTGGATCGAAAGTGTAACTTATATTTAAACCATTTTTAATAGTACAGGGGTAAATTTGGCCCTTTACTCAAAATACCTTTTTTTCTATGAGTTAGTGTTTTCGTAAGGAGTGTGAAAAAGGTTAAGTGGACACTTATTTTAAACCGAAAGAAGTAATGATAACCACACATGATGTATTATATATATGAAGTCTTTCAAAATCTATTTAGTAATAACGTGATGTATTTTTGCAAAAAAGCACCACGATATAATCATAATGCAATAAGTTTATGTCCAAATTAATTAATTTTTTTTAATTAATAAATAAAAGCTAACCTCAAAGAAAAGAGTACAAGCAAGGGGGCTAGACCTTATCTTACTAATCCTAATGAGGTAACGAGCCTCTACTAATTAACAAGCATAAAGAAAATAAGAACTAGAGAAAACTAGGTGTTTTCTGATCATCAAAGAGTTTATAATACACTCTATGATGATATTACAAATGAGGATGCTTAAGTAATGTAAAAATAAAAAAGTCAAGAATAAAGTTGAGTTATCAGCCTCAAACTTCATTTTATATATGTATGAACTAAAAAAAAAAAAAAGCTTTCTAAAGAATCAAGATTTTCTTTTTGTCTTCTTCTTCAAATTTCTCCAACAACACTTTATAGTTCATCACTTCTTGAATTTATTGAATCTTGTTAAAGTTGTTGACACAGCCAGATGATTCTGCTTTGCCAGTTGCATCGGTAGGTGCCTTCGATAAATTTCTCAGTCACCTTACCATTCCAACTATGCTGCCTTCCATGTGTCTTCTTTTTACTTTTGTTGCTTCCACTTCTTTGTTGCCTAGGTGAGAGATCCCCATCCTTGGTCACCTTATCAAAGCATATGTCCAGTATCTCGTCCTCATCATCCCCATCGAACGTGTCATCGCCCAAGTCAATATCATATGTTGTCGTTGGAGTAAGTCCTAAAACTACAACTCCTGGCTCATGGCTCTTTGTCAATACTCCCATATGCAATAAATGCTTACTACTCCCAATTTTAATTAATGTAATTTTTTTAGTCCGTGTTAAAAAAAAAAAATCACTTAATTCACTTTCAATATTTAGCTGTAGTAATTTTCTAATTCCAGCACCCCCAGTGACATGTTTAATATTACAAATTTAAGGAATATTTTGGTATATTAGACATATTTAATTTAATGCTACAAAATTTAAAAGTCTTTTTTATGCTCTTAAATTTCATGTCTGATCAAATTTAAAATACATAAAATGAAACAGAGGAAGTAGTTCTTTTCTTGAAGCAAAACACGAACACAAGAAAAGAAAATGAGGGGAAAAAGAAGGAAATTTCATTTCATTATTAATTTTCTATAAGAAATATACCATGTTAAGCAAACAACAGATTGATCAGAATAATCTTATTGTACTGTGATGATTTTAACATATACTGTAACTAACTCATAAACATTTATATGACCTAAAGACGCCCGTGACACGATTAGGTGCAAAACATCTAATAGGGGAAATGACACCATCCACATGATGGGTCTGTTTTTAGGACTCCTTCATGACCTATCATTCTCTACTTTTAACATCTTTTTGAAAAGTATTCCATACATGAACCTTCTCCTCTATCTCATACTGATGAAGTACAGGATAAATATGTACTCCCTCCGTTCTAATTTATGCGATGATGTTCATATTTCTAGAGTCAAACAAGTATTTTTTAATAGTGGAGCAATTTTATTATGTCTATTAAATATTTTAAGTTTTTATGAATTGTGATTTATAGTACTTTTAATGTAATTTTTAAATATGTAAATATAATTTTTTTTAAAACTTAAAAATACTATATTGAAATTCACGCTCAAAATTTAAAAATCTGACTCTCAAAATTCAAACTATGACCCATGAATTGAGGCTGAGGGAGTATGATATATGTAGGTGGGAATTTGTGTTAATTTGGCTCAATGTAGTTCTCGATTCTGCTTGTTTATAATTTGTCCACGGGACGTGGTGGTAACCTATTTAGATTTTAGAGTCTCTCTAGAATCCACGTTAACTACTTGTGAGAGAGAGATAGAGTAAGAGAAAAATATAGAATGTAAAGTTAAATTTTGAGAAAGTCGCCATTTCAATTGCTTTTGTTCTTTGGATTCTAATTTTAATTGAATTATCACTCAATATCAACTTTACCCCTATCCAATTTCCTTATTTCTTAGCATCTTATTAAAGGCATTAAAGTGAACGTTGAGGATTGTACCTAAGTATAGTAAGACTTACTGAGATAGTTCTAGCTTGTTGATATGTTTGTAAACATTTAATTGAATTAGTCTTTTAAATCCAACCGAAGGTTCTTCTTTCTTTTGGTTAGACCACTAGTTTGGGCTTCACAAATTGATTCCATCTTTTATTAGTTTCAAGCCCAATTGCATTTGATTGTTATTTTCTCCCCATACACGCATACGAAAAAAAGCATAACGACCATACAACAACATAGAGTGCAACAACAATAATATATCTAGTGTAATCCCACAATTGATTTCTGGAGAAGGTAGGATGTACGTAGACCTTACTCGATATAAACAGACCTTACCCCGACCTTTGTGGGGTAGAGAGGCTGTTTCCAGACAACAACAACATAGAGTCATGAGACATAAATGAATTACTGTCAAATGATTAATACAACATGTCCTTGCCCATATATTTTCTAAACGGAGACAGCCTCCATAAACTCTTTATCTTTCCCTAATGCTTCCAAGGTCTCAGGTAAAAGGCAGATTTCAATATCAAAACTCCCTTCTTCAACCCCAGTAAAGAGTGTGACTTTTCCATCACCTTTATTTGCCATACCACTCCTCACAGCCACTGGTTTCCCCCACCCAAAGTCATATCATACACATTAAACCTTGGAGAACTACTGATCCCCAATCTATACCCTACAAACACTGTACTCTTGTTGTATATCAATGGACTTTCCAGCCATTCTTTGTAGAGTTTCAACGCTTGTTCACAGTTTTGAGAAGCAACCATATTGTTCATTTGCAAGGCTGCCCATCCTTGGCTTTTCTCTAGCAGCTCTCCAGCTTTTGTCTTCACTGGCACTAGATAAGCAGCATTTCCAAAATAGGTGGCTGATAGCGGTGGTTCTACTCTTGACCTTGTCCCTATATGTAAAACAACACCAACTTCAGAATAAACTGGAGTAATTAAAATTAATCAAGACGGAGCTAGGATTTTGAGTTTATGCATGCATTCTAGATTCTAGAAAAAGAACGTTACAGAGTTCTTGACAGATTATTTACATATTAAGTGTATTCTTTAACATAAATACTAGATTGCGCTAAAGCTAACGGATTCTGACGAACCTGTAGACAAAAAGCTACCTCCACCTCTGAATATAGAGTAGTACTCCTTCCATTTCAGTTTATGTGACTAGTTCTTTTTAGTTTGCTCAACAAAGAATAAAATACCTCTCAATTTGGAAAGTATTAACTTTACACTTCCGAAATCATTTTATCTTTAATGAGAAGCTTTTATGACCCCACAAATATTATGGCATGTAACGTTACAAGTTTAAATTTTTTTATAGCCACACAAATATTGTGTAGTGTAAATCATAAGTTTAAAAAAGTCTTCAATTTTTTCTTAAATTTCATGCCAATTCAAATATGACACATAATTACTGGAATGATGAGGAGGGAGTATACAGTAGTTCATATTGGAGGTATTTACAATACTAACCGAGTAAATTATTGAAAGTGAAAGCTATTTGAAATTGTAAAATGCGTCTTAAGTGCCTAATTTAGCTCCCATGTATTTCCATGTTAATTGTGGGGTTTACATTCCATGTTAATAAGAGTTGTTTCTTGATGGACAAGAAAATATCATAAAAAAGAAGCAGCATTGTATCAAGCATACTGCAAGTTCAAAGACAAGAGTTTCCTATAACATATTTGGGATGTCCTCTGTTCCAAGGCAGGAAACTTATTTGTTATTTTGCTGATATGGCTACAAATATCCTAAAGAAGATCAGTTCTTGGAATTATGGTAGGCTATCAACTGGAGGTAAGGTAATTTTGATTAAGCATGTGCTCCTCAAAGAATGCTAGTTCACTTACTTGCCATTTGTGAGCCTCCAAAAACTATTTTCAAACAAATGGAGCAAATTTCTGCTAATTTCTTATGGGGCAACAATGAGGGCAAACATAAATACCACTAGGCAAATTGGCCTAGTCTATGTTTGCCTACTGAGGAGGGTGGCATTGGTATTGGAGCATTACATGAGATTTCTGATTCTTTTGCTGCAAAGCTATGGTGGCAGTTTAGAACTAAAGAGTCTTTATGGGCAAATTTTCTAAAAGCCAAGTATTCTAGAAGAATTCATCCTGTGGCTAGAAAATGAAATTATTCTCACCTCACAATCGGAGAAGGATGAAGATCAAAGGAAAAGTAGATCATCTTATTTTATGGAGATTGAATATTGGTAATGCTAATTTTTGGTGGGATAATTGGTCTGGCCTGGGAGATTTAGCTAAGTTTGGTATTGATAATACCTCTGTCAAGGGAACTATTTCTGAATACATAGAAGAAGGGAAGTGGAATGTTGACAAGCTTCTGCCGTAAACTCCCTAATAACGTGGTGAATCATATCCAAAGAATTACTCCTAAATCTCGAATCTTAAGATAAACTAATTTGGACTATCACCACAAACACGGGAGATTTAGTTGTAAATCACCGAATACCATTGCAGGCTCACTGTCCATCTTTAGTTAACAAAATGATGTGGCACAAGAAAGCTCCTTTTAAAGTTTCCTTCTTCCTTTGGAAGGTTTTCAGAAATAAAGTGGTTGTTGACCTCAACCTTAGAAGATTCAATGTTAATTTGCCCCCCAGATGCTCATGCTGTGATATGCATGATGAAAGGACTTAGAGCATTTGCTTTTAAGAAGGATCAGCCAGAAGGTTTTGGTTGCGCTTCAATCAATGTTTTGGGATTTTTCAAAACGCCAACAAGATAAGATACCAAGTGATAACATGGTGGCTTACAAAAAAGGGAAAATCCCATCCGTAAGATGGCACTTCAAATTCTTCCTGGTATCATTATTTGGCAGGTGTGGAAGGACATATGCAAAGCCAGATTTGAGGGAAGGAATATGTCTGTGCAAAGAATCATTGTGAGAATTTGGCAACAACTAGTTATGACCATACATAAACAGTTCTCACATGTTGATCCCTTTTATGATTGTCTCTTCATACAAGTCATGGAGCGGGCAGACATGCCTATAAATCATTGTCGTTAAATGGTCTTTTCCACCTCCAAACTATGTGAAAGTGAACACGACGGGTGTTCTGTGGGAATCCTATTATAAGTGATGAGGGCTCATTAGGAGACGACAGAGGTTACTAGGTTACCGCTTTGGAAGTAATTATGGCATCAATACTAACAATGTGGTCGAGGCTCAAGCCATGGAGATAGGAGTTAACGGTGTGTGAAGAAGGCGTTAAGTTAGAGTTAGAAAGTGACTCCAAACTTCTCGATCGATAACGGATAAAAGCATTCCACCTGGAACAACGTGGATATTGTGTTAACGATCGAAGCTTGCTAGAAAAGGTGGAAAGTTGGAAGATTAATCGTTGTTTTAGGAAGGTAATAGATCAAAGAAAGTTCTTGTCCAATCGGTCTAGGAATGCAGATACTACTTGGATTACAGAATTTCAGCTTCTTCCTAAGGTGGTTAAGGGAGAGATGAACATGGATAGAATGCAATGCCTACATTCCGGAATAGCATCATCAAGAACAACTGCGATAATCATAGCAAATTGTATAGGATTTATGCTTTTGATGTACCTTAATTTCACACAGTGTATAGAAGAAGAGCAGTCACTCTTCTAATGAACCAAATTTTTGTAAGCTTAGTGGAAATCCTATCATGATTTAGTATGGAACCTGTCCATACAAGATAGGTGCAGGGAGATAGGACTCCTCTGTAGTGTATTTTGGAAAATATGAATAAACGAGCCGCTCGATAAGAGGGTTGATTGAAGGAAAAAATAAAAAAGCAGTATATATACTATAAACTCAGAAAAATATTGTAGTGCCAGAATGGTACTTCCTGGGTTGCAGTCCCAATTTATATGATACTTTTTGTTTTTTTAGGTTCAAACTATCAAAATTTGACAATATTTTTAAATATACTTTTTTTTTAATCATATTGACATATAAGAATTGCAACCTATAATTTTTGAACATCTAATATTTATTTTTAAAAAATTGAGTTGATCTAATCAAGTTAGCTTCCAGATTAGTAAGTTTGACTTTCGGAAAGTAAAAATTGTCACAGTAATTAAGACGGAGCGAGTATTTCACAACAATACCTATAATGAGGCTGATGGCGACTTCTTCCTTTGCATCAAGATGACGAGCACGAGTGACTGATCGCCATAAATGAGCCAAGAAAGCTTGAAGAGAAGAAACATTATTAGTACTAATACCCAATTCAGAATTAGCTTTTACTTTGAGCTTAGCTATGCTCTCTCGACTAAAATGAAATACCCTTTCCTTCAACACAGGCCGTTTGATTTTCAACTCATCATTAAACAAATTCTTGTCATCAAGCATTAAAGGTAGCTGAATTGGAACAATAGTACTAGTATTATTCTCATCAGGAAACCATCTTTCCAAATCAGGAAGTTTCGATATCTTTCCGGAATTATTACCACGAGATATCTCTGACCAAGAATTGAAAAAGTGCCAAAAAGAAGCTCCATCACCAACCATATGATTCAATGCACAACCAATAAAATACCCATCTGCCAGCTCAGTTACTTGCACCCCAAGCAACGGTTTCTCAATCCCCTGGAAATTTCTAATCCCATTTAAAGGAAAAAAAGAGTGGACAACACAAGGCACGTAAGTGGATTCAATAATAGAAGAGATTGTCACGTTAAGCGCAATAGCATGCACAAACTGAGCACCAGCGTTGTTACAGTCAATGAAGAAAGAAGTGGTTTTGTCCTCGGTGTTGACTTTGGTGGCTAATCGACCAGCTAGAAGAGGAAAAAAGTGCAAAGTAGGAGAAAGGGAAGTTTTTAAGTGATGGATGGAAGAATTGCTATGTTGTTGAGGATTTGGTTTGTGAAAAACAAGGCCCTTTTGGATAGTTCCAAGGAGTGGGAATCGTAAATCCCATGGGGTTAGATTAATATGCTTTTTGATTTCCTGTTCTGCTGCAATTAACGATGTTGATATTACTTGCACTTCTTCCATTTCTCTGGGCAGAGCAGAGCAATCTTTCACAAGTCAAATAAACTGTACAAATTTATGTAGCATCAATTATTATAATTTATACTCCCTCCGTTCATTTTTACTTATCCACTATATTAAAAATAAATTTTCACTTTTACTTGTCTACTTTAGCATATCAAGGAAAGATAAAAAAAAATTTCTCTTGTTTTACCCTAAACATTAATTACTCATTTTCAAATCATTCTCCAAGTCCAATGAAACTATACACCAATTAATATGTGTATTATAGTAAAATACATACCTCATTTATTAATCGTTAAGATGCATGTAAAGTCAAAAGTGGACAAGTAAAAGTGAACGGAGAGAGTTTTTAAGTATTTTTTAAATATGTAAATTTTATTTTTTTAAAATTTATGTTCGAATTTATGATTAAAATTTCGAAATCAAGCTGTGACATATAAATTAGGATAGAGGAGTATTTCTTTAGTTTGAGTTTCATGTGTATCACGAGCATATCTCTTACTATTATAACTCATTTGAATAACTTTGTTTAATGGAAGAGTGACGTGTTTGAGCTGTACTATACACCTAATCGTTACTATTATTATTAGGCCTTATTATTATACTACTGGTGAAGATAACCTAATAAATTATGATTGTAATGTTCAATACTATATTGGATATATAATAGCTACATGTACACCAAAAGAACAATTTCAAAAGAACTCTAAACTTGCCTTTACATATGACAATCTAGAAGAAAACTAATTCCCCATTTTTTTAATTTTTTTTTTTTTTTAAAAAAAAAAAAAAAAAAAAAGACTTTCGTTTCATCTAAGAAATACGGGGACGAAGTTAACATTTGGGTTTGAGGAAATTTGGCTGAATCCAGTTTTGATTCATCTCCAATGGAGAGCCACATCGTCCGAACATATGCTTCTCTGCGTGTTTTTCCTATATTTTTTGTTCGGATTGTTAACAATAGAAAATTCAATTGAAATATTATGTAAAATGAATCCAAATCCTTGGAGGTAGTGGTGTACACATGGTTATTATCCGATATAGCATTGATCATTACTGGAATCATAAGTTACCGGAGGTGATCCCTTTTCAAATAAATCACTCTCGATTTCAAATTACAAAACATCTCCAATTTAATCTATTTCAAAAGAAATGATAACTCTATAAATTTAAAAATAATTTAACTTAAAATTTTCTTTTAACCTTATATCGGAGAGAAACCATTTCGTTTTCATCTCTCACAATATCCAAATGAAAAGAAGGAGGACTTTGATAAAACTAAGGAAGCGGAAATGAAAAAGACCAAAGTGGTCCTTTGATAAAGCTGGCCACAAATGCAAGCCTTGGGCCTGCATCGAACTATTGGGCCTCTTTAAGCAAATATTAGGGGACTTTCATGAATGAGAAAAGGGCAAAAAACATATATGTACATATTAAGAGGTTATATTTACGAAATATAACGATACTTTTTAGTCTACAAAATATATCAATAGATTTGTTATAAAATCTATACAAATCAGGTAAATTAAAAAGAATTAAATAAAACACATTAAATAAGATAAGGAGATTGCTTTCATTATTTTATCAAATTTTCTCTCTCCAATCAAAATTAAAATATATTGTTACCTGATTTTCTCCATGCTCCCTTATTTCATTCACTTTTATCTCCTCATTCAAAATTAAGAGATATTGTTCTCTAATTTTCTTCAACTTTTATTCAAAAAGTCAATACTAATCGGTAGTTTTTATATACATCGTAAACATATATGTATAATTTTTATATGCAATATGTATAATCGTATAAATTTGTTATAATTTTTGTATATGAGATATGTATTAAAATTATGTGTATTTTGATTATGATAAAGTGCATATAAATTGTATAAAATTTAATCAAAGTATGTATAAATTTTGAGAAAATATGTATAATAAATTTGTAATTGATACAAACCAAATTCCATACAAAGTTCATACACTAGAAAATAAATTTGTGTAAATTTTTGTATAAATTCGTTATAATTTTTATGTATGAAATATGTATAAAAGTTGTATGTATATTTTGATTATGATAAAGTACATATAAATTGTATAAAATCTAATCAAAGTATGTATAGATTATGAGAAAGTATATATGTATATTAAGTTTTTTGATTGATACAAACCACATTCCATACCCATATAATTTTCAACATTTTTTAGATTAATTTATATCGAATTTATTCGCATTCCATACACACTATGCCACATATATCTAAAAAATGATAGTATATAGTAGATTCCATACACATTTCATACATATACTAGTTTTCAACATTTATACAGATTTCAAACACACAATGATCGCACATATCTCAAAATGATACAAATCAATTTTTATATACAACTAATACACATGTCAGTAATAAAAAAAAAATTGTAATATTAGTTTGAAAATTTATATTATGAGAGAAGATGAATTTTAGGTCTAGAAATGGTGTCTATCATAGAGGGAGGGAGAGAGAGAGAGAGAGAGAGAGAGAGAGAGAGAGAAGAATCTTTTAAAAAAGAAAAAGAAGTTGATTGGTAACTATCCTATAATTAAGTTTACATTTAAAATCAGATTCTTTTCCTTAAAAAATGCCCAAAATCGTGGGTATCTCATTAAGTCCAAATCTGGTATTCTATTTGGTATACTTTGTAATTTTGTTGGTATGTTTTATAAATAAGAAAAAGTATCTTTATGTTTTGCAATATAGAGTCTTAAGTAGTATTATTAAGTCATTTCCCCTTAGAAATATGTTTGGCCCATGTTTGGGCTTAATACCGCGATCTGCCCCTTCTGCCCAAACTACTCTCAGGCTCTAGCCCAGCAACCCATTCACTACCAAAAATATTAGAAAAAGTTCAAAAAGTCGCCACTAAAGTTTCAATAAAAAAAGATCAGATGTTTTGGTGGCGATTTCTAGTCGCCACTAAAGATTCGCTACAAAAAAAGTCAGACTTTTTAGTGACGACTAAAGTCAAAAAGTAGCCACTAAAGGTCGACGACAAAAATTCATATTGAACCTTCAAAAAATATCCCAAAACAGGTATAATATGTGTATACTTATACATAGATTGAGCCTTCAAGAAATATCCCAAAACATGTATAATATGTATATATTTATACGTTGATTGAGCTTTCAAGAAATATTCCAAAACATGTATAAAATATGTATGATATGTGTGTAATTAGTAAGTATACGTTGATTATACATTTATTAAACAGAAATTATACAACAATGATATATTTTCTAAACACATACTGTAGGGATACATATTCTATACAACAATGATATAGTTTCTATACATATGACAGATTTTTCTATACAACAACGATACAATTTTTATACATATGCTGAAATTAGTTGAAAAATGGCTACAAATGGAATTATTTTAAAAAGGTTAAAAAAAAGTCTTTTATGCTTCTTGGGCAATCCGGTTGTCAATAGTTTGGGTCGGATGATAATTTGTGTACTTTTCCCAACTATATATGCAAGTATGTGTTTAAATTCTGTGACATTTTAAGTGTTATAGATTTTACACCATAATCTTAATAACACGGTTGATATGATAACTTGAAAATAGAAAAGTAATCTGCTCCCACAAATTAAATTGACATGACGGTATATAATTTTTTTATATTGTCAGAATATATAACTTAAACACTGCAGATATTTGTAGAGTGTAAATGATGTTATGTTAGCACCTTTAAGAAACTGGACAAGTAGGGCACGAAGCAGCTTGTAAACCCACCCGTGTATGAAGGAGTGGACAATCTTGAACCTTAACCATGCAAATCTTATCTCTAATCAAATAATCACACATTATGCATAAGTCAACATCTGCTTGTGATTAATTTGCTTCACAAAAACGATGTGAATGCAGAAAATAATTAATTAACTACCATCAAATAACATATTCTACATGACAAAAATGGCAACGTCTACAGAGTGAGCCACTGAAAACAAGGCTTTAGTGATCATGTCAAATCCATTAATTATTGTTCTTTTGCAGGTGGAATTTGTAGTTCTTTCATGTGTGAGACATAAGAGATGATCACATAGGTTTCTTCAAGTGTTCTTCCCTATGTGTTAATTGATCAGGAAAAGGTCGGACCACATTGAGTACATAGTATTACCTTGCATATTGACATGAATCTTTCAATTCGTGACATTTTGATTGCTAGATTGTTGCGTGATAAACATATATATAAGAAGAAGACTGATTATTTGCACAACCACAACTTTTATATGTTATATATAAGGTCGAAATTATGTATATCTAGTAAACACTACAAGAAAAACTATATTTGGCAACAATTTTTTTTTTTTTTGTTGCCATAAACATATACATAAGAAAAAAAAAATTGTTCTTGTGAACTAATATTTGATGGGGAGGTTGCCAATATAGCTAGGGGCAAAAAAAAATTATTTGCCAACAATAAAACTAAGTTGTTGCCAAATATAAAAGATTTTGTTGCAATTTCTATACTTTCTTGTAGTGAAATGTCGAATCCGCTTAGCTTTTTCGTGTGCATTTACCTTTTTATATGTGAATCACATTCATAAAATCCGGGCTCTGCCACTAGTGACTAATGGAATAGGGCCGGTGGGGAAGGGAGGGAGTAGGGTTTGGTCCAAGCAAAGGAGAGCAATATCCCCATTAATAAGGAATCCAACTGCATGAAAGGCAGTGAAAACATTTTTTTATTGAGAGCTTGAGGGCATGAAACTAATCCATTCCTAAATGTGGCCAACAATAAAGGAGAAACAAAACACTGACACCATCAAAAACTATATTTTATGAGAAGAAAGAGAATAATATATTTGGAAAATATTTGGTCAAAGCTCTTCCAAGATCAAATTGGGCCATGACAAACTCAGAATAAAGAAAGCAAAGACCTCAATATATTTCAATATAAATAATTTATTTGGAGATCATTGTTATAATACATAATACTGAAAACCTTACAAACCCTAACCAAATCTTCATGATGATCTTCATCACTCACAAACCTGATCTCACACAACCACACACACTTAGATTAATTAACAGACTACTAATACTAGCACACAAATTAGAAATATTAAAATGACAAAAGGACAATAATTACTACGCCTCAGTTCCAAACAATAGAGAAAGTGCAAATTCCTGGGTAGTCCCTTATTCAAACCCTAAATTTCACCCAATATGCTTAGAAGTTAGATCATGAAGAAACTTCAAGACTTATCTCCAAACAAGTATCCCAAAGATGAATCTCCTCCTGGAACTGATTTCACCTTTGTCGATGGGCGATCCTTAACATTTTAAAAGACAATGAAAAAAAAAAAAAGTTAACAACTAGTATGAATGAATGAATGAACAAAAGAACGAAGAAAACAAAACCATGAAGAAAACCTTCTAATAACTTAGAAAACCAATTAAGTTTTTTATATTTTCAAGCTACAAATACATTGGGGTGAATGAAAGGAAAAAAGAAAGCTATATAACAAAACCTTCTTGAAAACCAAGAGCAACTACACCAACAAGTCGAATTCTCTAATTAAGCTAATAACTTTAGATCGATATTATATAAAATAAAAAGAAATGAAAATTACCAATTAAGTTTTTCTATATTTTCAAGCTATTGGTAAATACATCTGGTGAGAACTATGAGTAAATGAAAGGAAAAAAGAAAGCTATATGAACAAAACCTTCTTGAAAACCAAGAGCAACTACACAACCCATATGAATCTCAATCCCATTAACCTAATCTCTTAGATCAATATTATACAAAATAAAGAAATGAAAATTACCAATTAAGTTTTCTATATTTTCAAGCTATTGTAAATACATCATGAGAACTATGGGTTGAAAGGAAAAAAGAAAGCTATATGCCTCATATCAATATTACATAAAATTAAAATAAAAACAAAAATTTACTAGAAGTTCTCTATATGTTCTTGCTGTAGGTAAATGAATCTGAGAATGGAGAACAAAAGAAAGCTACATGAAGAAAACATTCTTGAAAACCAAGAGCACTACAACAAGTGTCTCAATTCCAATCCCACGCAAGCAACTGAGGTTGGCTATATGAGCTCTTATTGACCATGTCGCTCTGGTTGTTCTAATAATCTCATATCAATAATATATAAAATAAAAGTAAAAATAACTATTAGTAGAAGTTCTCTATATTTTCTAGCTGATTGGTAAATAAATATGAGAACTATGGACGAATGAAAGGGGGGAAAAAAGTTAAATGAACCAACGTTCTTGAACATAAAATCATACTCACAGTGATGAAAATTCCTGAATTTTGGCCCTGAGATTTTTGATAGGTAATTGAAGTAGTGTTCGAATTTTCTTTAGCATTTTCATTTTCATCATCAATACCATAAGGTGGTGCAAAAACAGTGGGACAAGGTGGAGGGTCATCAATCTTTTGTTGTTTTTTATCATCACCACCAAAGAGATAGCCTAAGGAGCTTTGTCCTCCACCAGAGCTCACACCTCTAGCTGAGTTTGGAGATTTCTCCATTAAAAATGTATTAAGGAAGAAAAGGGAATTAAGCTTGGCTAAACCTTGTGTTAATTTAATGACTTTGCTTAGGAATATAAATTAGCCCTTTTCTCCTTGAAAGTGTGTTTGCCGTTTTATATTGGTTAGTCTAAATGTAATTAGGTCCTTTTCATCAAAAGCAACAATAAGTAGATGAGAGTAAGTGAACAATCAAAAATAAAAATGAGGAAAAAAAAAGGTGAAATTTTAGTAGGGTTTGGATATGAATTTGTTGATATTTTAAACAAATAGTAGTAGTAAATTTAAATTGAGAAAATGTATTTGGGAGTAAAAGTTATGTTTGGACATGAAAATGCAAATTATGAAGTTTAATGAGTTAAATCTTGGGAAAACTTGAAAAATTTCCTTAGAAAACATGTTTTTTAATTTCAAAATTCCATATTTCAAGTTTGAAGTTGAGATAATAGATTAGTTTGATAAGAAAATACTTAATTGAGATAATATTCAAATATTATTTTAAATTTTTGAAACCAAATCTATGGACAAACAGCCGGTCCGGCTATGAGGCTGTAGAGAGCATAAAGGTATATGGGATGTGGTGGATGGATAAGATCTCTCTACCCTTAACGAGATATCTCGATTTTCAGCACTGGAAAGAATTGATAGGGAGCACTTTTATTTTAATAAATTTTACACAATGTAAAACTTAATTGATCGAATCAGTATATACCCGATATACTAGATATTTTAACAGCAATGTGTTAATTGAAGAACAGTATCGCGAAGCTGTACATCCCTAATGCTGACAACAAAAATGCAATACTTTTGACGTGTAACATAAATTAATATGTAATAATGAATTTAATACTAAAAATCTTAAAGATTGAATTTATAAAGTTTAAATCCTGGATCTGTCTTGGGACAGACGTAAAGAGAATGTAAAGAAATGTAGAAATACATGGAATATCCTTACTTGTGATAAATGTTAGACCTCTGGTGACGGAGCTAAGTTCTTTCATACTCAACCATGTTTTTCTCTAATTGCTTGGTCAATGCTACCAGTCAATTTTGCTTGAACAGATATCCTAGGAGTACACTCTAGGACCCAGGTATAGATTAGAGTCATTAGACCAATTCAATTTACCTACAACATAATTTTGTTCTTTCGTTGACTAGAGACAGGAAAAATAACAAGTACTAGTACTATATAAAGTATTAAAATCTGAATTCTTCAATTAGCTGTAGGCCAAGGAGAATGAATGAAATAATGATCATGGCAGGAAAAGAAATTGAAAGGCTTAATGCATATGAAGCCCCCTCAACTTGTCCTTTTTTTTATTTTAGCATCTCAACTAAGTGTTATTCCTATTGAACCTCTGAACTCGTCCTCAAGTGTGTCTATCAAACACAATCTGACTTACATAGTATTCTATCTTCAATGTAGCAATATACTAATATATATTCTAATTTAATTATGTCATTTTTTTAGCTAAGATTAGCAGCAATTGAGAAGGGAAAAAAGAGTAAGCTCTTAATGAAGCTGGCAGTAAAAGAGCAAAACCATAAAAAACCGACGCATCCATGACCTAAAGAATAGCTTACCACACGTCTAAAATATTACTTTACCTTCGTTACCACAATTTATTTTTTGCTTCTAATAAAAATCAGATTTAGAGGGTTTGATAGACAGCGAGAACGAGTTTAGGCGTTGATAGGAGCAATGACTTAGTTGAGGCTTAAAATGAAAAAAAGAGACAAGTTTAGGGGACTGCATATGCATTAAGCCAAATTGAAATGAATAAAATAATAATCATGACAGAAAAAGAAATTGAAAATGGTCTTAGCTAGCATCATTCTATTTTGGGAACATGTTAATGTAAATTAAAGTGCAAACTATGATCCAGCTATTGTCAATCAACTTTAATGGGTGATGGGTTAACACTTTAGAGCTTAAAAGAAGTTCATTAATGGTGTTAAATCAAGATAAGAAATTACTTTAAGTAAATAAAAAGGTGATTAGTTATAGACTTGATTGCCAACAAATAGCAAATGGACCCAAAGAGTGAATCATACTATTTTTGAAAATGGGAAAACAAAAAAGGTAAACCTAAAAGAACTAGTTTTGCTTATTAAGGGAGTGTTCGGTAGGAAGGGTATTTGTAGGGCAAAGCCATTGATTTGAGTCATCATCCTCTAGTCTAGCTTGGCCCAGTGATTGGTAATGTAACATCACTATCAGAAAATTACGACGTAACTTCAAAATTTGACTCGTTGGTATCGTCGGTAAGAGATTTTCGATGAAAAATACATTGGAAACGCGCAACCGACGAGCTAAATTCTAACGGATTTCATTGAGAATTATCAATTTTCTAGTAGTGAATATTTTAACAATAAATCAAGAATATTTTGATCCCAGTTTGTTCAAGTCCATTATATGAGTTTTACATATTCCCTGCGTGTGCATCACGTGCAAAAGTGGTGTGTATTAAATATAATTTGAAGAAGAAAAAAAACAGTGTGTAAAAACTTTTCCGTTAAAATGGGGGTCTGTCAAAGAAATTTCGATACAAGTCTCAGGGGCAAATTATATGAAGCCTTATCTTTTTAAACAAATTATTTGTTCTTTGAAACTGAAATTCTCTAAATCTTGTATTTATCATGGCATAAACAGATGTGTCTTTTACAAGAATAAAAATAACTCCTAACAAATTAACCTGATACAATATAGGTATTAACAAAAACTAGTACTTAAAAGTTAAGCTCAATTATGTTGGGTAACCTGTTGTACTTTATTCTTAGCCAACTATGTAATGTCGAGAAATTCTAGACCGGTTGATATTTACATGATTTGTGGTGGTCTACCTCGGCCCTTTAAATATCTTCAATCATCTTATTATCGCATGCATGACACATGGAGCAATACGCATGATGTTTATATGATCTATCCTGTAGGCCAAATACATAGATAGCCTATAGAACACTTGTCCCAATTTTTTATTTAGGTCAACACACTTGTCGCAATTTTTCCTTTAGGCCAAATACATAGATAGCCTATAGAACACTTGTCACAGTTTTTCCTTTAGGCCAATTACATAGATAGCCTATTGAACACTTGTCCCAATTCTTCCTTTAGGCCAATACACTTGTTCCAATTTTTCCTTTAGGCCAATGCATAGATAGCCTATTGAACGCTAGTCCCAATTTTTCCTTTAGGCCAATAAATAGATAGGTACAGTTTGAGCATAATTTTAGGATTCAATAAATCATATTTTTAAATGAAAATTTGGGACAAATTTAAGGGGCTATCTATGTATTGCCCCTATCTTATACAGTATGCTAGCTACTCGGCACTCGCACATATTGTTGGTGTAACTATTCCTAATCTTGTACTAATATTAATTTGTGAACCGCATTTGACCTAGCATTTTATTTCTAGAACATTTATCTTAAAATGTCGATATGTTGGCCATGGAGGGCTAACATTCATTCTCGTATTAGATTAATTATTAGTCTCATTGTAAGGGGTTGTTTGGTTGGAAACAAGTTATCCTAGGATAACTTATTTTGGGATTAGTTATCCCCGGGATTAGTTATTCCATCCTCCCACAGGGATAAAATAACACTACAATCCCGGAATTTAGTTATACCACCATTTTATCTCAACCCAATGTGGAAAAAATTCATCTCAAATATAATCCCAAAGTTATTTATCCTTCTCACTTGTTTTCATCGCTGTATTAAATATCTTTCTTCCCATCTCTAGTGTCCCATATATTGCACTCCCCTATTTCACCCTTCTCGTGTTAATTATATGTGCTACATCTCCATTTATCGTGCAACTCTTCTAAATTATATGTTGAGCTCACATATTTGAAATGCATATATTAAGGTACTATAACACCACTAAATCTTGTAGGAACATTAGTCACTTTTGGTTAGTAGTGTCATCAATTGTGATCAGTGAGGAGTATCTAATTTGTGGGCTTTCTATAGTTGAATAGCTGTTTACAAATGTGATGCCTATGGCCCTCTAAAGACATCTAACACTGTGGATATAAAATGTGATGCCTATGGCCCTCTAAAGACATCTAACACTGTGGATATAGAGGATAGCATAACCTAATTTACTAGCTGTACCCCATATTCCCATAGTGGAGACAACAAATTAATCTCAGTGATTTGCTAAATAACGTCTAGCATTAGTTAATTTTAAGCAGGATTCAAGTCAGGGGCGGCATGTTTAAAATTTGAATTTTATGAGTTCCTTAACGATTTTAAGCTAATACATACAGTAATAATTGAGCTCACTATCAGATGTTTAATTACAGTTATTTAGTAGATTTTTTAATCACATGGAGAATTGTATTAAGTTCACGTAAATTCGTAAACGATAGTACTCTAGATCCTCTACTGATTTAAATACTAGACAATCACACCCCATTTGGGCGTAGTGGGTTCCAATTGTTCAGTTTTGTGTTTTATGAGTTGTAATCTACTAATTAAGTTGTTAGGTTTCAAGTTTTGTAACTTTTGTTAGGTGAGGGATGTACGGAACTTCTTTAAACTTAATGTGATGTTGAATTTGATCTCTTCTCCTTAGCTATAGACCTTTCAAATGAGCTATATTTATATATTGCCTTTTCCTTTCTTTTGTTTCCTTTAGTTGTTCTTGTATCTATCATAACAGAAAAAGTTTAAAATTTTCACTTGATAGTTTTGATTTTTATGATTCTTAGCACTAAATTATTATACTTTTAAAATAATTAATTCATATTTAATACTTGTTGAAATTTTTGTAAGCTTTTACATAAAAATTTATATTTCACATCGAAAATATTCAGTTCAGATAAATCCAATGTCGAACCCCTAGGTCGTAACACAGGCTATGCAAACTTTGCACGATAGATTTGAGTTTAAAGCAAAAAGAATCTTGCTAGGAAACAAAAATGAATTTAAAATCTAGAATCGATTTTGAATAAGTATGATCCTATTATATGCATTTGCATTAAATCTTTTATGTATACTTAATTCAAGCTAAAAAATAATAAGTTCAATTGGGTGAAATAGAAGTTAAGGCAATCAGGTTTTTTAGTTTTTACAATCTTGCTACACTTCATTATTTAACATAAGATGACAGAAGTGAACACATTTATTATAATGGCTTTGTTTGGTTGAGGTTGAAACTGATAAGTTAATTTTTTTTTTTTTTGGCTTAGATAAGAAATAACAGAACACATTTATTATAATGTCATGTAAGGAAACGAACGACATAACTAGCCCAACCATCATCAAATGGCGTGTTAGCAAATGTCAAAGTGACGGGTCATTAGCACAAATGTCCCTATTTCGGGTGGTCTTTAATTTTTGTCCTTCAACATTTTTGGCGCGGCATAATTTGAATTTCGCTTAGCATATTTTACATTTAACTTCTACATATATATCATAACTTCCACACAAATGATGCCGGACAAGACAAAACTTCCAACACTAAACATAATCCGAAAAGTACTACAAAACTTATGTTGCATAACTTAATTCCTACATAATCTCTGCCGAGCGAGGCAAAAGTTCAGTTTTCGAAGATAAAAATGTTACAGAAATCACCCCTTGCAAAGATGGCGTGGATATTTTTATTAAATAAGTAGCAGGAAAAAAAATTAAAGACCACACAGATATGAGGGCCAAAAATTAAAGACTACTGCGTTTGAACGACAATCCGTACTAAAACTTGAAAACGTAACTAGCCCAACCATCATCAAATAGGCCTTGTTACCAAATGTCAAGTGACTATATGGGCCCAAGTATGGCCCATATAGAGACCCATTATAAACAGGCCATACCCAAACAACCACTTTTAGGCCCATCTGAACTTTCAAGAACATTCGCCAACTCATTTTTGTTCCACCAATATCCGACCACCTTTGAACTGCTGATAATTCTCTATTCTAATAAGACAAAAAATCAGTTTTTTACAAAACAAAATTAAGACTTTCTAGTACGTTTCTTCAATTTCATCAATCTTTTAATCATGGGTTTTCTTCCAAAATTCAAAATTATGTTTATTTTCACACTTTCTTTTCATGATTTGCAGGACTGACTTTGGTGAAATGATTCGAACTGAAACTTTAGTTCCTGCCATAACCAAATTCAGAACCATGTTTCCATATGGAGGAAGAATGGGTAATTTCAAACTTGTTCAATTTTATGCTTCTTCTTTTTTACTTCATATAAACTATGAGCTTATTCAGGATTTTCATTCAGGTGTTTGAAAAAAACAATAAAAGCGAAATATAAAAATAATATTGTCGATGAGAATCGAAATTAGGACGTTAGAGATAATTTTAAACACCCTGGATAGGTTGAGCTAACTTTTTACATCTGTTCAGTTTTTTCAAAAGTTAATAATATACCCATATATATACTGTAATTTTTTGCTGAGGGTGTTCGGCCGGACACCCTTGGTACCCTCTAAATCCGCCTCTGGATATAAGAACACTGATTAGATAAATTTTATGTACTCAAAGGTTGATCTTGAAGGATTTTTTGTTTTTTAAGATAAAAATGTATGCTTTGGAACTACATAACAAATGCTCTCTCCGTTTTATGCAGATGTTAGTCAAGTTTATATGTTAATTGGACTTGTATCATAGAAAACTTAGTTTGATAGAAGAGAAAGATAACTCGTCAAAGTTTAAAATGTGAACATTTAAATGAATTTGAATTCTTGAAAGTTATCCAAGTCGTATAAAATAATATATTATCAATGGAATAGGATAAGAGAATTTTTTATTCGGAAACAGAAAGAGTTTCATATAAATTCGCATGATGATTGCATTGTTATTACAAGTGTACAAGAAAATTTTAGTTGAAGAATAAGTTATTTGACTGCTTAATTTGCTGTTATATTCATTTTGACTATGAATAACTGAATAATGGCAAACTATGATACAGTTGGAACAATGACACCTAAGAAGCTAGCAAATGATGATGCTGGAGAAGCCCGGATAAATGCGGAGGAGAACATTGGACCCCTTGTTGCTTTTAGCAGGCCACCTCCAATCCCTCCTTTTCTTGGACCTCTAGTTGCTCTTTCATTGCTTCAATCATGGTCGAAACGAGATAGCAACGATGATTGAACTAACAAAATTTTGAAGGTTTTACTGTGCTTGTTATGAATGTATGAAGGCTGTCTTGTCTGCTACCTTTTCTATATGTAGATAAAAGTAAAGCCTTCAAAATGTTCTGTGTACATGTTCTACTTGTGGAGCTTATCTACAATGAAAAGGAATATCGTGTAGATAAGTGTAACAATTGTGACTATGATTCTCCATAACTTGTGGTACCAGGCAAAAAATGGACCTATGCTGGCCCAGATAGGAATGATAAGTATATTGTATATACTTAGTAACAGTTTGGGACTCATCGCGAGGAACCCTGCATAGGAAATCATTTTAGGGCTTTTAACATATTTAATTAATTATGGCCGCTGGCCAATATACTAAAAATATACATTAGTTATGTATAAAATATGTATATTTTTTGTATATTATATATAATATACAAAAAATATACATTTTCTGGCTATCATTTTGGTGGGCGGCTAGAGTGTGTAAAAATCCCTTTATTTTGCCTTGTTGAGAAATATCCGTTCTTTTGTTGGTGAGAATATAAAGAGCATAAGAAATCAACATACATTCAGCAGTCTCAGGGAAAGCATCACATACTGAAATGACCTTCTGGAACACTTCCTGTATTTTGTCAAGACAGGAACTCCGCGTGCATTAATGAAATAGAAACTGAACAAGAATCAAGAATTGCAGTTGCGACTTGCCAATATCAGGAATAAAGAGTGAACGTCTTGTTGATGCATTTTTTTTTATTTTTTTTCTTGTTGATGAATTAGCTTGTCTATTTTGCGCTTTTCTAAATTAGTAGATTGGTACTGGTATACATACCAAAGCTAAGCTTCCTGGTTTGATTGGTGATTCAGCGATTACTTGAGCTTTCCTACACAAATTTCCATTTCCGGAGAATTTAATGCTTGGGCTGACAAAATAAATTGGGTTAAAGTTAACATGGTTTCAGAAAAAATTGAAATTTACCTTATGACTAGTTCTTCTCCATCTCTTGATAATTCGTAGCAGCTGCAGCCTCTAGTGAAAGGAAGCTGTTTCTTGTTCCACTCTGCATTTACCAAAATATGCTTTCTCATGTTCCAATATTTACATTTTCATTATATTTGAGAAATAAGTGATTTGGCACCCAAGGATGTGGCCTAGTGGTCAATGAAGGCGGTTCAGAGTTCAAATCTCAGTCGAGACAAAAAAACACTAGGTGATTTCTTTCCATTTATTCTAGCCTTTGTGGATAGAGCTATTTGGTACCTGACTACATGTTCCTGGGGGGAGGTGTCAGGTATGCCGTGGAATTAGTGAAGGTGCACGCAAGCTGGCTCGAACACCACCGACACCGCGGTTTTAAAAAAATGGTGATTTGTCCTTACCTAAATGCCAGTTTACCACAGTTGTAAGATCAACTCCCTCATAAATGTGTTCAATGCAGAACTCTGTGTTCTTCCCCATACATGTTGTTAGTTGCTCCAGAAATTTCAAAGCCTCCTGCATCAATTTGCAAACATAACCACTAGGATATATTAGGGAACCCTTAGTGTTAGATAATCCTTAAGTACGGAGCGTTGAAATATTATGGATCAAAACAGAGCATTTATGATATACAGTTGATCCCAACTAGCTTGGGATTGACGTGTAGTAGTTGTTATCGAGCTCAAAAAGTTGGACAAAAGAAAAGTACAATTCATATTTCTGTGAGAAATAAGAGAGGTAACCTTTCTCCCTCGGAAAGGTCGAGTGTAGGAGAAATCATCAAAGAAACAATCTTTATCTATGAGCAATGCTAGTTGGTTCATGTCCTTGTTGTTGATACTAGTATAGAACTTCGTGATCGTGTCGGATGGAGAAAATGTACCCATATCCGTGCCATTTTGAGGATTTAACATCGAATATGTGACCAAACAGTTAGGTTTGCTCTTGATGCCTCGTATTTGAAGTTTTCGTTGTGATACTTTCATAACAGATTCATGGTTCGTCTTTAATGGAGGGACATGACGGCTATGCCTAAACTCCGGTTTGGACCATAAACTATGCTGGAGAAGTTGTCCTGAATTTGCCATTTTAATGTATGTAGCAGCACTATAGAAGCTATTCATTATCTATTTATGGACCCATGATTGAGAAAAGCATAAAAACTTTGGTTTAAAACTTTGGCATTGAGGAAAGGACCTATTCCTTTCCTAAAACTGTTGCTTTAATGTCTCTGCCTTGAGTTGTACTTCAGGTATCCACTTAGTACAGAGCCAAATTTAGCAATCTTCAAGATGGTTTTATGACAATGCACAAGATAACATGAGATTTTTCACTTTCCTGGTTTTTATCATTTTATGACAATGCATAATATGCATTTTAATTATTTTTTTGAAAAGCTGGATGACAGAAGAACCAAAAAATATTTTGTTGTCGTGTGGGTTAAAAAATAAATAAAATGAAAAAGAATTTAAGAGGAGTGAATATTTAGTTACATACTTTACTCTTAATATTTGAACCTCGCTTTCTGCGTGAAAATTGTTCTAGACATGTAAATTTGTCACAATATGGGGAGAAAAAGATTTCTAAATACAATAAATCAACGAAAATGATGCTACAAAACTCTAAAAAACCTTGAGGTCACTAGACTTTGACTTGTAAATCTCTTGCAAGATGGGGAGGAAAAGATGTCTAAATACAAGAAATTAGCTAAATTGACACCACGCTAAACTCTCTAAAACTTCCGAGGTAACTCGACTCTTGACTTGTCAATCTATTACCAAGATGAGGAAGGAAGGATGTCTAAATACAAGAAATAATGAAATTGACACTATACAAAACCCTCTAAAGCCGTTGAAGTCACTAGACTCTGACTGATCAATCTCCTGTCATTATTATATCGTGCATATGAGGGTTATTTATGCTTTCCATACATGACCATCCTCAGCTCTTCATCAAGACTATGATTTGCGGGTGGAATTTGAACGTCGAGTGGCGGCCATGGTGATCATGGCGGCCATCGACTGCAACATCATGGCAGCTATCCTCATTTTAACCTGCCCTCTCTTGGGAAGTGGCCTTTGCCCTTTGATATTCTTGTCAAATAACATAGGAGTGGCTGCTACATCATTTATTCTAGTGGCCATCTTGCTGGAAGCTTTCTTTGATAAGAAATTAAACAAGATGATTGTTAGTGTTTTGACAAGCCAATTGCATGAACTATGACTATATATAAAGCACTAACATTGCTTGCTAATTCAAGAAACAGCGCCTCTTTCTATGTAGCTACGATAATAGGGCTGTTTTGATGACAAACGGACAAGTTATTAGCAACCTCTAGCAGTAGGTTCATCACTAGGTAAGTCAGTAGGGAGGCAATGACAGCTAATTTTTTCTTGACCAAAAATAGTCCCTATGTGGATAGTGTTTATTATCAAATCATTAGTTGACTATATATGAAGTTAAATAAAGCCGTGCAATTCACATTTGTTAACCAACTAGTTAATTAAGTATACAAAATTTGGCTACTAATCACTTATTAAATACAATAGAGTAGATTGTTAGCTAATGAAGGTTAAGATTAGGATGAATTGGTCATGGCTTGCTTGTTAGGTTTTATGTGCTTTCTTTTTCTATGATCCACAGAGACATGATCCAAAGTTTTATGCCCATTAAAATATATTTTTTCTAAGTTGTCTTTTGCGTGCTATTCCTTATACTTTAAAAGAAAGAAAAACCATTTGAATTCATTATGAAACTTGAGTTGTTTCGAATTCTCGTATACGGTTTGACTATTTTTTAATGATAGCCTACTGTAACCCTCCTATTTATGCTTTTTTTTCGGAAGGCCGTGTTCTATGAAGCTCACATAGACGGGGATTGTGCGAACAATTCCTACAGTGACTGGCCGGTGCATTGGCCTTACCGCAAGAAGTGTGAGAGTGATATATCTTTGTGATACGCTCGGCCACTACTAAAAAATACTATTTTCTCATTGAAAAATGTTCAGTGGCTATTCTCACTGAATGTCGATAGGAAAAATCCTAAATAGTAGTGTTTTTACACGGAATAAATAGGAAGTTTTCCAGCGTTTCAATGGAAACCTGCTTAGTGAGTTGGTTCAGTAAAAATGAGGTGGGAAAATCATAGTTTATAATATAAATTTCTCACTGAATGTATGTGGGAAAAACTTTTATTTCTTGTAATTGGCGTAGCATTTTTTTAGGAAGTTGGTGTAACTTAAAAAGAATCATTCTTTATAAATCAAGCAGCATCGGTGGATTGTGCTTTTTTTTTTTTTTTTTTCCCATCTTTTGAACTTGTAGGATAGCGTGAACAGCTAGATAATTGAAATATTTATGTACCTTGGTAAGTAGCAGGAAGCAGTTAAAATGAGTGAGAACCTGTAAAACAAGAGGCTGGTTTCTGGTTCTAGCCTTCCAGGGTTGGTAAAGTGGATAAGGAAATACTTCAATAATCATTCATTAAAAGAAGCACAACCATAAAAGATAAGTCTTTCCACAAATACTAAAAAGAATTGCTTGCCAGTAGGTACTGCTTTTGGCGAACGAAAATTGAATAATGGTGAAGTGCATTGAGAGAGAGTGTCTTTCCACTGACATAATAGAAAGAATTACTACAACTTGCGTGTCTTTCCACTGACATAATAGAAAGAATTACTACAACTTGCGTTATTGCATTTGGGTGAAAATTGGATAAATGTCAAGTGCATTAAGAATTTCTATTTTTTTTTTTTTGGGTGCTGCTATTTGGCACAACTCAAAATGACACAACTTGGCACAACCCTATTAAAAAGTCCTAATTACCCTTAATGAAGATTTGGCTCCAATAAGTGGTATTTCTCTCCAAATTTTTTTCCTTCAAGACAAAGCAATTATTACAAATAATATGCTTAAGCTTTTCATTCTTCCAATACCTAGAACCCATAAATTTATCTCCCTCTAATATTTTTATATAATTTATACATATATAGCATGGACCTAGAAAGTTTTTTTGGTAGGCTTCTTAGTTGACATTTGTTTTTGTTTGTTGTTTTAAGACTCTTTTGTTTTACGTTTCTTTTTGTTTGGTTTCCTAATAAAATATCCACTAAGTCTACTTAGTGGTTTGTTTAAAAAAAATTATACATACACCTAATTTAGTTATTTGGTCAACCTATATATACGGTCTATCAATACAAACTACAAGTTAATGTACCCTATAAATATCTTTTAAACAATATTAAAAAAATGTCCTAAATTACATACAAAAATTGTCTAATTTTTTGACGAAATTGCATTTATTTTATATAAAAAAATGATTGAATTGAATCAAAATTTAGTAAAAATATTTACTCAATCCTATATAATATTTAGCTAAATTGAAGTAATTCAACATTTCAATTACAGTCAATCATAGTGTTGATTGCTTGTTTCATCCAGTTTTTGTCTTTTTTTAAAAAAAATTGATTGAATTAAATTAAAACTTGCTAATTGTTCCTCAACTATATCTAATACTTATCTAAATTCTTGCTAGAATAAATCTTTAATTCAAAGTCAACAATAGTGTGACTACTTGTTAAACCCGCTATTTTAAAAAAAAAAAAAAAAAATTGATTGAAGTAAATCGAAATTTGCTAATTGTTATTCAATTCTATCTAATACTTAGCTAAATTGAGATAATTCAATGTTTCAATTAAAGTCAACTCATTGTTGACTAATTGTTACATTCACTATTTTTTTTTGCTTTCTTAAATTAATTTAATTAAATCGGCACTTGCAAAATATTTATTCGATCCAATCCTATCTAATGCTCAACAAATTGAGATAATTCAATGTTTTAATTAAAGCCAATCACAATGTCAACTACTTGTTACATTCATTATTTTTCTTAAAAAGTTGATTTAATTAAATTAAAAGCCGATAACTATTACTCAATCATATCTAATACTTAGCTAATTTGAGATAATTTAATATTTCAATTAGAGCCAACCATAATGTTGACCGCTTGTTACATCCTTTTTAAAAAAACAATGATGGAATTAAATCAAAACATGCTAATTGGTACTCAAATTTATCTAACTCTTAGAAAAACTAAGATAATTCAACATTTCAATTAAAGTCAATCATAGTGTTTGACTACTTGTTATATCCACTTATTTTATAAAAAAAAATGATTGAATTGAATCAACACTTGGGAAAAAATTTATTAATAATGGTTGATGCTTAGCTAAATTGAGAAAATTCAACTTCAATCAAAGTCAACCATAGCGTTGACTACTTGTTACGTCTCTTTGTATCGTTTCAATTTTATCGAATGTCTACGAAGAGACACCACTTGTTACATCGTCTATTTAAAAAAAAAAAAAATTAAATCAAAACTTGCTAATTGTTATTCAATCCTATCTAATGCTTAACTAAACTGAGATAATTTAACATTGCAATTAAAGTCAACCATAGTGTTGACTACTTGTTACCTCCATATTTAAAAAAAATAATTGACTTAAATCAAAACTTGTTCGTTGTTACTCAATCATATCTAATACTTTCCTCCATTGAGATAATTAAATATTCCAATCAAAGTCAACCATTATCATAGTGTTAACTCTCGTAACATCCACTATTTTTGTTTAAATTGAATGAATTAGATATGAACTTGCTAATTGTCACTCAATTCTATTTAACAATTAACTAATTGAGATAATTCGTATTTCAATTAAAGTCAACGATCGTATTTACTACTTGTTACATCTACTTTTTTTTTTAATTGATTGAATTAACTCAAAAGCTGCTAATTGTTACTCAATCCTATACTTAGCTAAATTAAAGCAATTCAATGTTTCAATTAAAGTCAACCATAGTGTTGACCACTTGTTACATCCACTATTTTATTGATTGAATTATATCTAAACTTACTAATTGCTACTCAATTCTATTGAACTTAGTTAAATTGAGATAATTTTTATGTTTTAATTAAAGTTAATCATAGTGTTGACGACTTGTTACATTCATTATTTTTTTTAGAGTTATTAAATTAGATCAAAACTTGTCAATTGTTACTCAATTTTATTTAATACTTGACTGATTGAGATAATTCAATTTTTCAATTAAAGTCAACCACATATTGACTACTTGTTGCGTCTACTTTTTTATTAAAAAAAATTGATTGAATTAAACCAAGAGTTGCTAATTGTTACTCAATCCTATATAATGCTTAGCTAAATTGAAGCAATTCAATATTTCAATTAAAATCAACCATAGTATTGACTACTTGTTACATCTACATTTTTTGTTTAAATTGATTGAATTAGATCTAAACTTGGTCATTGTTACTCAATTCTATTTTATACTTATCTAATTGAGATAATTCAATGTTCCATAAAGTCAACTATAGTATTGACTATTTATTACATCTACTTTTTTTAAAAATTGATTGAATTAAATTAGAAGTTGCAAATTTTTATTCAATCATATATAATACTTAGCTAAATTGAAGGAATTCAATGTTTCAATGAAAGTGGACCATAGGGTTGACTACTTGTTACATCCTTTATTTTTGTTTAAATTGATTGATTTAGATCTAAACTTGTTAATTGCTACTCGCGCTTCTTTAATACTTAACTAATTGAGATAATTCTATGTTTCAATTAAAGTCAGTCATAGTATTGACTACTTGCTACATCTACTTTTAAAAAATGATTGAATTAAATCAAAAGTTGCTAATTGTTATTCAATCTTATATAATACTTAGCTAAATTGAAGCAATTCAATATTTCAATTAAAGTTAATCATAATATTGACTACTTGTTACATCCACTATTTTATTGATTGAATTAGATATAAACTTACTAATTGCTACTCAATTCTATCTAATACTCAGCTAAATTAAGATAATTCATTGTTTCAATTAAAGTCAACCGTAGTATTGACTACTTTTTACATTCACTCTTTTAAAAAAAAAATGATTGAATTAGATCTAAAGTTGTTCATTGTTACTTTTTTTCATTTAATACTTAACTAATCGAGATAATTCAATGCTTCAGTTAAAGTGAAGCATAGTACTGACTACTAATTACATTTTCTTTTTTCTTTTAAAATTGATAGAATTAAATCAAAATTTGCTAATTGTTACTCAATCTTATATAATACTTAGGTGAATTGAAGCAATTCAATGTTCCAATCAAAGTCAATCATAGTGTTGAGTACTTGTTACATCCACTGCTTTATTGATTAAATTAGATCTAAATTTACTAATTGCTACTTAATTTTATCTAATACTTAGCTAAGTTGAGATAATTTAATGTTTCAATTAAAGTCAATCATAGTTTTGACAAACTCTTACATCCATTTTTTTTTTAAATTAATGAAATTGAATCAATAGTTATCAACTTGTTTTACGTAATCTTCTATAATACTTAGCTAAATTGAATCAATCCTATATTTCAATTAAAGTCAACGATAGTGTTGAACACTTGTTACATCATTTTTTTTAAAAAGTTATTGAATTACATCAAAACTTGCTAATTGTTACTCAATTATAGCTAATCTTAGCTAAATTGTGATAATTTAATGTTTCAGTTAAAGTCAACTAGTTGTGGCAGCAATGGCTACGCCCCCAGGCCGCCGTGTAGAGAAAGAAGAGAACGTTAGGTTTTAGATTAGATTATGATCTAGTTGATTCATTTTTTCGTCCCAACCATAGTGTTGACTACTTGTTACATACATTTTTTTTAAATTGACGAAATTAAATCAACACTTAGCAATTTTTTTTTTTACTCAATCCTAATCTAATCTTAGTTAATTTGTACTAATTCAATTTTGAATCGACCCATAAAAAAAAAAAGCAAAAACATCAATTTCCAAAAAAAAAAAAAAAAAAAAGAATTTTAATCAGAATAAAAAAAAAAAAAAAAACGAAATCTATACCCTTCTATTATATTGAAAACCATCGATTATTAGCCGGTATAAAGTTAGTAAGAAGCATCTGATCACCACCACGATTATTATAAGAAGGAAGAAAAAATTCCTTAGCCATTGGATTGAGCTTGAATTTTTTCAACATGTCAACAATATGTTGCATATGATAATTATCTGATTTATCCAATGAAGATATTTTTGGAGTCGTATTTACAAAAAAAAATAGGCATGTAAATATGTACTCTTTTTTTTTTTGATTCCTCTTACTTTTTTTTTTTTTACTATAATTATACTATCCATAAGAAATATGAAAAATAAAAAACTACTCCACTATTGCAGGCTTCAACAGATTATTGTTTTAATTTGCTTCACAATGAAGCAATAATAGGTAAATGGATGTACTTGGAATAGGTGTATTGCACGTTTTTTCTTGTTGAATGTTATTGGGAAGAAAAAGTAATTATGGTCTTGAAGAAAGAGAGAGTAAAATTTAAATTATTTTGACTTTTTCCTCTAACTTTTCAGGAAGGGTATCAATGGAATAGAAAAAAGAAAAATTTACTGGTACACCCTCAAAGGCCATGTGAAATTACATTAATACTCCTAAAAAGGTGAAATTGTCCCAAGTTATGTCATTTGTGGTTGTGCCAAATATATTTACTTTTTTTTTTTTTTAATGTGTGTACTCGTGTATCTGCCATGAATTTCAGGGGTTTGGTAAATTTAATATTTTAAGGCGGTTCAGTTCCAAAGACTTGGTCATTTTAAATGTGAATATTGATGAATTGCACATGCTATGGACCATGGAGATTTGCATACACTGTCGAATTCAAGACATCAAGTCAGTGAATATAAAGTATCTCTGTATTTACTACTACTTATTATCTTGTCGCATTGATTGCGACCACAGTTATACTCCCTTCAGATATAAAAAAAAACGTTCCTTTAGTCATTTGCACATTCTTTAAAAAAATATTAATTCATAAATAAAAATAGGTAATTTGACTGAACTATCCTAATTAAATAGGCATTGACATTTGATCTTACAACACTTAATAGGATCAAATCTGAAAAAATAAGATGAATTTTTTTTAATTTGATAAGTGGACACTTTTTTTGACTCAACAAAAAAGGTCCAGTGGACATTTTTTTTTATCCTGAGGGAGTATTATATTATTTTGAAAAACAAAAATTGTTCTACTATAATTGGCCGAGTCAATAAAAGTTAGTGCTCCTATTGCCTTGGTTAGGGGTGTTCATGGTCCGATTTGACTCAATTTTTGGTTTAAACCAAATCAAACCAATTAAGTCAGTTTTTTCTAATATTCAAACCAAACCAAACCATTATATTATAAATTCTATCGGTTTCGATTTTGTCTGTTTTATCGGTTTGGTTCGATTTTTGTGTTTTTTTTTCCGGATTTTAAGAATGGATTAATACAAAAAACCTTTGAATCAAATGATAACTAAATACGGCTTTATAGCTTATTATATGAACGTAAACCGTCATGACCATAGGATTAGTTCGTATAATATTATATATCCTTGAAGGGAACTCCAGTATCCATACTTAGATCTTGTGCTATACTCCGGTGATCTCTTTCCTACCGAGACACGCAAACTCCCATCGTGTCCCAGATCACATTCCGTGAATCGAAAGGGGAAGCCTACTCATCTATCAGCTCCACCGTGATCCATACATCTTCTTAATGAGTTAACTTTATTTAGGTATAGGCCTATGGCTATAAGTATAGGAATTACAAAAACATAACATCTACCTTTCATGATTCTAGTTACCTCCCTATATATAGCCTTTTGATACTACGCAAATTTCCTCCGAAATTTTTGTTATCTAGGCTGATCGTGTTTATGAAGCATTAAGAAGAAAGCACAGAAGTTAAAACGGAAAGTGATAAACGAAAAGACAAAGTCATCTACCCAAACTTTTTAAATTCCAATTGCCATTTTCTTCCTTTAATTTGTTACGGATAATATGCTAACTTATTAGTAGTAATTTAGCAAATTTCTTTTTATTTTACCTTAAACTTAAATGGGCTACACTTTTCTTTCTAATTATTTGAATTTGTATTGGACTTGGAATGAGCCAAATTTTGAAGAAATATATATATATATATATATATATATATATATATGGTTTGATTCGATTTTGGTTCGGGTTTTTTGGTTTAACACCAAACCAAACCAAATGTTATCGATTTTTTAAAATTTAAAACCAAATCAAGTCAAACCAAGCCGGTTTTCTATTTATTAAGTCGGTTTGACTCGGTTTACTGATTCGGATCGGTTTTTCGGTCTCATTTGAACACCCCTAGCCTTGGTAGATGACGCTTGGTGAAGAAACTTACCCAAGGCACCTGACCCGAATTCTCAATTTTAGTACACATCAAACCGTGTTATATCATCGGATTCAAAGAACCAAATAGAAGTCTGATACCCTATTCAATTGCGTTGAAAATTCAATTTTACTGAGCCTATGTCAAAAACAACGTGGAGTCATTACATCAATATTCATGGATATCATTGGAATTCCGCTACCTTAGGATACTATTTTTGTAGCCGTTCACCGGAGCTTTCATTCGAAGCTTATAACACATCTTCTCCTTTTTATGTTACACATACGTTTTACCTTTCTACTAAAGTCAGCTATTTAGAACCCTCAAATCCACGAGAAGTTTCCATGCGCATAGGAAACTGATTTTTGTTTTTCAGTGACTGAATATTTTTACCAATTCTTTGTTGGTAATAGGCGACAAGCTTATTGACCATGTGCAGCAACATAAAGTTATGACTAGGTTGTTTCAATTTCAATTTTCACACTATATATATAATATAACGAACAGCCTAAAGGTACCAATTTTTTATATATATATTGAATAAGCTAGCTGTCAAAAAAGTATCTTGAAAATGGAAACCAACAAATCTTACCGATAGATTTTTATTTCAATCTGTCCGCCGCATGTTTTGTGTCACAATGTGGCAAAATGAAAACCAGACAACTCAGAATGTATACTACGTAAAACATTACCAAAAATAATGTATACTAAAAACAGCTTCGTATGCACGAGTTGTTCTCAGCTATTCGGTCAAAATGAATAAATAAATAATTTGACAAATTCTAGATGCAACAAGTTGGGGAGAAAGGAATCTTGTATAGCCAGACAATCCTGCTGGCATGTCACCCAACCCCCTATCCTATAGTAGTCAAAACAGATTCTGCAGGCAAGGTTTGACATAATTCAGTAATGTTAATCTAAATTTTACATGTAGTATTTATCTTTTGCTGATTCAAATAAATTCAGTAATTTTATCCAAATTTTGTATTTATTTTCTTAAAAGCTCATTTAATATGTACACTCTATTACTTTAGAAGTGAGATTCACAATCTATAAACTTCAAATTTTGGATCCTTCTCTACGTATAGGTATGTTTAGTGATTCAACTGAATCAATATTTTCAACACGAAATATAGATGTGACATATATATGTAAAAAACGATAAAATTACACCAAGCTAATAGATGCATGACAAGTATTTGCACATAAATTATTAGCACTTAACCATAGATAATTAACGTACGTTCTCACCTCATAATTATTCAACCAGTAAGTTTAAATGATTTACTGTAAATTTCCGTGTGTGTAAGTATTTACTATGAAAGACCACTAAATTTCGACAAAAGTATAATATATAAGTGTCGATCGAGAATATTAAAGATTGAACTCATCAAATTCAATTTTTGAATCTGCCCCGATCCAAAATCATTTGGCAATAAACCTCTCCCAGACAAAACTGTCTTTCCTGGTGTGGATTGAGTTTTTACACTACTATATAAAGAACCACCTCGCTCAAAACCAAAATCAAAACCAAAACCATCAACAATTTTGTCTCTATATATCCACAACTTGCATATTTCAATTTCAATCACACTCCACTAAATCATTTGAATTCAAATCATGAATCACAAGATTGCTAGAGCATCTACAGCAGCAATTGAAGGTTTTAGGGGCGCAAAGCCTTTACCAAGAAGGGGTCAAATAAAATCAAGAATTGCAGCAAATGCTTTTCATTCCATCATTTCAGTGCTTTCAAAAGCCTCTTCACGTCACCATCACCATCATTTTTTAAGAAAAAACTAAAGAATTCTTGAATACAATGGCAGTATTTGTTTCATTTCTTATTTATTTTTTTCTTTTCTATGCCCTGTAATTTATCAGAGAAATGAAATGAATTTCTGATTAGGATGTTAACTGTAGTACTATGTAGAAATTAGTATATCTCAGTGATAGCAACAAAACGGAAAAAAAGAATCTTGATTTTTGCAAATGAACACTTGCATATCCCCTTCTTCGTGTTTTCTCCTATTGGATTTTTAATATGCTGATAACACAGATGCTTAAGTTTTGGCAAAAATTAAAAGCATTCAGTTAGACAGAAACCATTATATAACTTCTTCCAAGTTAATCACTTAAATTGTTTCCTTAATTGGCGAGATGGATAGAATCCCTAAAGCTGAGGTCTTGAATTCAAATTTTGTACGGGGAAAAATCCCGAGAGGGGGCACCTCCCCTCAATTGGACCCACATGCCGTGAATTTGAATTTGTTGGGGCTTCGATATGAACATTGGACACCGATTGGAGAAAGAAACGGAATTCCAAAGTTACGTTTTAAAAATAAAAATAAAAGAGAAGCCAAATTACATTTTCACTATTGCAATACATACCAACGAGAGTCAAATAATTTCGTTTACCAATTTCACTGAAGGCACTCATGTAGTCATGTACGATGAACTACGTCTGTCTATGAACTACGTCTCGCTCGTAAGACTACGTGGAGGTAGTTGTGAAGTTTGTCATGACAATGATCAAAACACAAGTCTTAGTGAAATTCGCGAGTAGTTTAGTGATTTACGTAAGACTATGTGATGGACAAAACACAAGTCTCGTTGATGCATGTCCGGAGGTGATTGGAAAGGTCAAAGAAGTTTGTCATGATAGTGGAGCTGATGATCGAATTAAATTCCACTTAACCATCAATACAACGGTCTAAAATTAGTGAAATTCCTTATGAGTAGTTTAGTGAAGGTGTAACGATATAGGCATTGTCTCTCTACAACGAACCATTTGGATATGAGTCCCCACTCCCAATTTGAAGAAAAATGAGCACACCTACATTGGGCCTGATCCAAAGAGTTTGGGCTCAAAATTACATCATCAGAGCTGGTCATTTTTGCAAGGACAATTTGCTGCATTAACCTTCGCTAGGGTGGTCTCTAATTTTTGTCCCTCAAATTGGTGGTATTTAATTTTTGCCTTCGCTAAAAATCACTTGGTTTCCGGTTCAAACTCCTGCTCAGTCAAAAATTAAAAAAAAAAATCGGAAGGTAGATTTTGGATTCGCAAGGAGAGAATTTTGGCCTTAAGACAGAATTTGTATAGGCAAAATTTTGCAAAGTTCTGCCTTGTGAATCCAAACATCTGCCTTGAGAATTTTTATTTTTTAGTTTTTTGGTTACTGAACGGGGGTTTGAACCCCACAATCTCGGGATATTAGACGAAGGGTAAAACTTAAAGACCACCAATTTGAAGGACAAAAATTAAAGAGCACCCCAAATGAAGGTCAATCCGCGCAAAAAAAAGTTTTTGCAACACCTTGCATCTATGTGAAAGTTAACATCTCTGCATGACAAAAAGCCCTTCTTCTTTTTTTGGCGTGGATTCAAATTGGTGGTCTTTAACTTTTGCTATCTGCCTTTGCAAATTCTACTTAAGCTTTAAGGCAGAATTTCTGTCTTTAGGTCCAAATTTTGCCTTGTCTTAAGGCAGAATTTGTATTACAACCGCAAAGATTTGCCTTAAAAATTTGCAAAGACAGAGAACAAAAACTAAAGACCACCAATTTGAAGGAACAAAAATTAAAGATCACCCCCATCGAAGGACAATCCTGCAAATTGCCCCCTTTTTTTTTGTTGGGAAAATTGACATGGGAATACAATCAGGGGAAAATATTGGCACAAAACATATATTTTTCAGTTGCATGGTGCGTGTTACTTATTTTGAACCGGAGGGAGTATATTTTTAATAACCTTAACAACTAATATAGGACAAAGGGAGTATTATTACTATTCCCTCCATCCCAATTTATTTGGTACCATTTGACTTAGCACGTTATTTTAAAAAGAAAAAAAGACTTTTGAAAGTTATAATCCAAAACAAACTTTAGATATTTAGGTGACTGTAAATCATCACATAGCGAGGCGTAGAACTTAGGATGACAAAAATATCAAGAAAGAAACTTGCAGTTTACATACACCATTTAAAAGAGAGACATAAAAATGACAAAAAGAATCACTTCATTCCAAAACAGCTTTTCTTGCAACTTTTTTATGACCCACAAAAAGTAAACTCTCTAATACTTTCTCAGCAATGGTAACTGTTATCAGTGTCCACGGCTCAACCAAAAGAACTTGAAATCAGAACTATCATCTTGAGAGCCCTCACGCAAGTTGAAAAAAAAAAAAATTGGAGCATATCGACTGCATCCACGCGATCATGGCAAAGACAGAAAACATAGTTTACTTATGTGGATACTCAAGCAGGTACATACGACTCGAGCATCAGTTGAGTTGGGGAAGGTGATTTGATCTCAACGATCAAATATGTGAACTTCCACTGCTTATCCACCTTGTCGTGAAACATCTCTGTATAAACCTTGCCAGCTCCATGCGGTCCCCGAATGTAAAAATTGACCTACGTTCAGTTTTTAATCATTTATGATTGGAGAAATTAGAAGTAACACTAAGTAAGTATTCAACATCTTGAGTATCAAAAGATAGGGATCACAAGAAAAAATAGTCACCTCAACATGCTCAACTCCGTCTTCATCAGTCCATATCCTATTGGGAACGCGTTGGCGTGCAGCACGATTTCTACTTTCTGATCCATAGCCTGTTACAGGGGATCCAATTCTTGCCTTAACCTGTAGTAACGAATAGCAAACACATGCAACTCATCAGTTCAAGTATAACCAGAATCAAAATAAGACACTTAGTGCTATGACCTAAACAAGCCAGAAAAGACCGCCAAAGTTATCTCAAAATTATAGGCAGTAAATTCACATAAGGATAATAGGGGAAACGGGCATACTTGACCATCATTTTGAACCCTCTCGAGGCCTTTGTTGAAAATTTTGTACCTACAACACAAAATTACTTTAAACTAGATTGAAAACAAGAACTCAAGTTATCTGTCAACCCATTTAGAGCATAAATGCAACCCTTACTCTTTTGGCTGAAAAATGAGCTCCTTAAAAACTCCATATGCAGCAGCACCAGCAACTGCAAGTCCAGCAAGAATGATAAGACTATAGGAAGCTCCCTCAGTAAACGTCACCGGTTTCTCTGGGATATTGTAGGTAGGAGCATCAAAAGGATCCTCAATAGTAGATACATCCTTTCGAGCCTGTACAAGTAGGACAAGAAACAAACGTATTGGTTATAACTGATATGAAAAGCGCATTCATTGTTATATTGGGAGCTATATATTTAAGTGCGAGAATGAATCTTCAAGTTCTACACAATTCGGGGATAATTTTCCTCTTTGAATTACGTACTGGAAATCATGTTTCGGAGAAACACCTTTCCGAGGTTGTATAGGGAGTCTGGGCAGCACATCAATACATTAAGGGGTCGTTTTGGTTGGTGAACAAGTTATACCAGGAGTATAATACGGGGACGGGGGATCATATAATGATGGGATTGTTTACAGGATATACTCTTAAAGGCAGATGTTTGGTTCATTGGACTGAAAATTGGAATAACTTTAATTTCCAATTTTAATCTTAGTTTTTTTAAAGGACTTTCATAGAAGGGCATATTTGTCATTTGGTGTTTTATCCTGAGATTGCTGTCCCACATTGAGTGTGGTATAAATAATACTACCACAATTGTGGTATAAGTAGTCCTGGGATTGCTAATCCCGGAGTCAAAAGCTCAACCAAATAAGGAATAAAATAATCTCGTATTTTATCCCGAGATTATTATCCCTTATCCCACGTCGTTTGGTTTGCAAACAAGTTATACCGAGATTATGCAAATGTTTCATTTTGTTGTTCAATCCCAGGATTATCCCACATGGATTATGGTATAAAGATAATATCATAGTGATGGTATAAACAATCCCGGGATTGCTGATCCCATAATCAAAAATTCTACCAAACGTGGAATAAAAATATAAAATAATCTCACATTTAAACCTAGGATTATAATCCCTTATCCTTGTAACAAAACGACCTCAAGGACACCTTACAATGTTGTAAACGCTTTGAAAGATTCCCATTGAAATCATGGATCTTTTCAGTATCATATTAGACAATCCATCAACACATTATGGTGTTGTAAGTGCTCAGGCAATAACGTAATTAATTTACAGGTCAGTATGCTTTTTCCCTTCTTTTATTTTTTTATAAGAATCAGCATGTTTTTTTCCCTTAAGCGTTGTTTGATTCACATGCTAGTTATGCAAAGATTATAATGTAATGATTGTTTATGCATTGAATTCCAATGAAGAAATTGTTATGCGGAGATTAATAATGAAGGTATTGTTATGCAAGGATTACTTCCTTTAAGGGCACTTTTGTCTTTAAATTCTTTAACCCCCCCTGTTAGCAATACAGGTATTCTTATTTCACATTCCATCCCGCATAAAATAATGTATAGATTTCCACATAACTTAATACAGGGATCATTTATGATTTAACACAATCAACCAAACGCTACACAAAACTATACATGCATTATTTTCATATACGGCCAACCAAACGATGCATAAGTTATGCAGGAAATATTTTTTTAGTCTCTCTAAACCAAACATAGGATAAATTTTATGTTGAGACTATTTCTCCAATCCTTCCAACCAAACGTCCCCTTAAGGGATCAGATCTGAAAGGGGAGAGAGAGAGAGAGATTCCCAATCTCCTAATAGATAATAAGACATACATACCAGTTGAAACAAATCATCTACTATGAGAAATAGAAAAGACCAACGAGCAACAACAACAACAACCCAGTGTGATCTCACAAGTGGGATCTGGGGAGGGTAGAGTGTACACAGACCATAACTCTACCTAGGCTATTTCAACAACAACAACCCAAAGGTGATCTCACAAGTGGGATCTGGGGAGGGTAGAGTGTACACAGACCATAACTCTACCTAGGCTATTTCCGATAGACCCTCAGCTCAAAAAGAAAAGATCTACAAGCATGCTGTGGAAAAAACTTAGTTTTGACAGCAATAAAATCCATGATTTATCGGTCTTACTTTCTGCAAACATCAGACAGTTTGGAGACCATGAAGGACAAATGACGTGATCGCAACTTAACAAACTTGGTAATGAACCTAACAGAGAATAGCAGTTGCATTACGGAGCTTTGTTATGTATAATCATCTACTTTTTTTTTTTTTTGAGTAAAGTTATGTATAATCATCTACTTAACTAAAGTAATAAGTAATTGTTTCACAAGTTGGGATTGACAAGCTTAAAATAGTAAAATACCTTGATAACTGGAATCACATGTTTCTTAAGTTGAGACTTGAGATGCACATTTAATGACAAATATTTCTATTGGAAGGTAAAACAAAAGGTTTTTACTAACTCAAAGATGCCCTTTTTTATAAGTAATTTGGACCTAAATTTGGTCGTTCAAACACCTACTTTTTTACTCCCTCTAAACCATATTATTTATCATGTTTCACTTTTTGAAAGTCCCATCTTCGAAGCTAAATTGGATGAGATCAACTCAATTGTTAATATTTAAAATTTAGCTATTCAAAAACTATACCATAAGTACTACAACTTACAACTTTTCTCAAATGTTAATTTGATGAAAATATATATTCCTAAATGTTAGTCAAAGTTCATATAGTTTGACTCTCGAGAAGCTAAACATGACAACTACTCCCTCCATTTCAATTTGTTAGTCTTACTTTCCTTTTTAATCGGTTTAAAAAAGAATGTCTCTTTCCTTTTTTGTCAACTCTTTAATTATTAATTGAGTCAATTCCCTAGATGATCACCCAAGTTTGGGAAGTTGCCTCCAAATATCACTTTTGTTTCTTTTAGGACAACAAAGTCACTCAACTATCATTATTTTCCTCAAAATATACTAAACACCTCAAAAGTCTCCTCCTCTCCTAGTTGACATGCCATGTCATTAAAACCCATTTTCTTAATAATTTATCCATTTAACTCATCAAACTCATGTAATCGAACCCATACTTTATACCTAATCAAATATGAACCGGTAAAAAAACGACAAAGGTATTAAACCATACTTTCTGTTAAGCCACTTTTCCAAATCTAAGATTTTTTTAAATCTCAGTTCAAATATATAACCTTTCAATTTAAATTAAAATTTAAGTAGTTCTATCTGTCTATTCAAATTCAAATATTTTTACATATCATATTTTGTCCACATTAAACGATATAGATTACTTTCATATAAGTTTAACTTTTAAACAATCTAATTGAATCTTATATTTTAAGAAATAAAGTTAAATAGTTAATGTAAATTTCTCCTTTGTATTTTGAGTAATTTATCCTTAGATATGTTAGTGTATAAATTTTTTGGTATTTTCCAACATTGGATAGAATGTGGACATTGGTGTCATTATATGGTCTTAGTGAATCTTCACTTTATGAATTATATCCAAATTCCATTTTCTTAACATTTTGCTTCTCCTTATGAGAATTAACTTATGATCTTAACATTCTACACAATTAATTTTTATCATGTTGAAAAGGAATGATATCATTTTAAATTTAAAAAAGAATTATATATATATATATATTTAAATATAGTTTTTGAGGTTGAAGCTAAATAAAGGAGCGCTGTGAAATTTTCAATTATCTAGAACATAATAATTTCATCCGAAATATTCATCTTTCAAATTCAAATTCAATTCTATAGTTTAAGTTAAAGTTGAAAATAATGAACCAAAGTCAAAGAGATACTGTGAAAAAAATAAGTAATTCAAATTGAAGTTTCAATAATTTTTTATGACCAAACATGGACGGCAACATATGTAAAATGAAATGAATGGACTAATAATTAACAAAAACAATAATTAAGAAAGAGAGGGAAAGTGTAGAGAACTAATAAAAAAAAAAAAAAGGATAAATTTTTTAGTACATTATTTAAAAAGAGAAAGGTGTAATGACCTGGCATGCCAACTAGGGGAAGAATGAGACTTTTGAGATGTTTAGTATATTTTGAGGAAAATAGTGACTTTATTGTCTTAAAAGAAACAAAAGTGATATTTGAAAATAATTCTCCAAACTGGGGTGATGATCTAGGAATTAACTCTCCCCCAAACTTTACACATGGTAGGGTAAAGACCACAAGATTAAAAATCATTTTCGTACATTCAATGTATATTTAGTTTTAGTTTAAGACGATAAGATTTAAAAGTGTTCTTTACTTTCTTAAAATCGGTGTCCAAGTCAAAACCAGACAAACGGAGAAATTACATGATTTGTTAGGGAATAGTTATTAGAACACCTTACTGTTGGTTGCCCTTCAACTAAGTTCTCCTTTTTACAATCTAAAAAGGAAAGGAAAGGAAAGACATATTAACCTCTGATTGCTTTTGTGTCGATCGAGAAGAAGCCTTTGATGAAAATGATCTAGAAATCCCAATATTCTTCACTTTTTCTCTCCATATCGCTTCTTTCTCTTCTCTCACTCTACCGGCGGCGGTGTACTGGCGGAGATGCAAGTTTCCGGCGGTTAGCGGTGGCTGTTGCGTCCTTTTGGTGGTGGAGGAACACAGGATGTATAATAGGCGCGTCGTAGAGGATCTACTAGCCATTTTTGGGGTTTAGGGCTTTTCGTTAAACCCGGTAGAAAAATTTGTTCCTTCGGAGAAGAATAATGAAAACGGGTTGGTTTCCACTTTTGAAACGGGTCAAATTATTGTTACGTGCTGCTCATACTAACTAGCTGTAGTATTTTGCAAAAACTTAAACCATATAACTAGCAAGAGGCAAGTGAATTCAAATCTTATACTCCTATTTATGGATTTAATCCGTCCATTTCAAATTATCTATCGTGATTATTATAAATAGTTATATCAAATTATTTATCGTTTTAGAAGTTTAAAGGCATAATTTATTTATTTTTTTCATTTTATTATTAATAGAGATGACACATAAATATAAAGTAAGCATTTAATAGGGAGAGATTATAACTTAGATATAAACAAGGATAAAAGTAGTCAAACACCCCTCTTAGTTAATATTTTCTAAGGGGCGTATGAAACAAAAGGCGACAGGTAATTTGAGACAGAGGGACTATATAACTAAAACTTCAGGCAAGTGAATTCAAATCTTATATTTATGGATTTACTTTGGAGGGTGTTTGGATTGACTTTTTAAAAGTATCTTAAAAAGCTAAAAGTCATAAGTTGGGAATTCTCAACTTTTGGTTTTTGACTTATTTTTGTACTTTTTTTTGCCTAAAAATAAGTGCTTAAAAACACGTTTTATCTTTCTCAAACACTACAAAAAGTAAAATAGAGCTTAAAAGCCAATAAACACTTAAAATAAGCCAATTTAAACACCCTCCTACACACAACTAGTGCAATTGTGTGAGTCATATAACAAAATTTTCTTGCAACACCATTTCCTCCATCCCAATTTGTGTGACACCTTTTGCCTAGGCACAATGTTTATAAAAATAAAAATAAACTTTTAAAATTTATGATCCAAAACAAGCCTCAGATAAATATGTGACTGTAAATCATCCCATCAAATTAAATTGTTTTAAAATATAAAAAAATTATACTTTTTTAGATAGATTAAAAAGTAAAATGTATCACATAAATAGTACGGCCGAATTAATACTTTTTAATACATCACTTTCGAGTCTTCGACACCCCTTCAAAAATTTTGTACATCAAAATGAGGAGACCTGCAATTCGGGCTCAAAGTTACATCAAGAAAGCTGGCTAGATTTCTCTGCATGGCCCAAAAGCCCAATTTTGAACAGTTTGAAGTCTCACTTGAAACAAGTCTTTCAAACACCTTTTTTTGGTTTTATGATCCCATTTTTTATGATCAAATATATGAAAAGGAGATAGACATGATTAAATCCCGCCACTTCAGTCAGATATCTCGGGTTAAAGCTTAAATCTTGGTGGGTTGCATTTCTCCTTTAAACGACCGTACACAGCACAAATTTACATTAGTAGAAATCCAAAACCAGTGAAGTAAACTTTAACAGGTAAAAGTAAAACATGGAGTAACACTTTATCATAGTTAAGTATAAATGTATTTTGTATGAATTAATTTGACACTTTATCATAGTTAAGTACAAATGTATTTTGTATGAATTAATTTGATGTAAACACTCTATACGAAGAAGTATTTATATATGTTAAATAAAAGAATAGGGAGAAAAGAAGGTTTAGCACTAAGATATTTTTATCAATTGGATCATGTCATTACTGTTTGTTGAACACATTTTTTGACAGGCTATTGCTCTTATTTATTATTATTGAAAATTCAGGCTCGTCAGAAATTCATGTGCTTTTTCCACGATTTACACCAAGATGACGAGAAATAATGAGTTTAAATTTCTAATAATCTCAACTTTAACAAATGTTTTGGTATCTCGTGTGTGACATACTAATAGTTTTGGGCAATTTAAACAACATTCAAGGGGTGGATTTTGATTTCGGTGACAAAATTAGCTTATGAAAATATAATTTGTTCAATACGCTTAAGTTTGAACAGGTCATTGACTTGTTAATTTATTGGCTCATTCCATTTAACCTACTTAATTCAGTCCATTTAAAACTGAGCCGATGATGTGTTGCCCAAATTGACCTATGAGAAACCTTATCAAATATTTTTCAAAAGATATTGTTTTGTTTGATATGTTATATATTACTACTATTAATACACGGGAATCGAGGAACTTCCCGTCAAGGTGAATTGACGGAAAAGCCCTCGAGTTCCCTTATACTGCATAATCATTATTTAATTTAGCATTATAATTGTCTGATTGGTTATTGAATTGACTTTGTGTAACTTACACAGTAATTGTAGATTGCCTTTGAGGTTTGAAGGCCCGGGTTCATCATGGATATAAGGGGCCCACTGAAATATTTTCTTCACACGCCAATCATCTGACTTGCTTATTTGGGCTTACTATGTATTCTCTTTTTAGTAATTTAGTAACTGATTATTATTATAATTATAGTATATTTATTACTTGATGTTACACAATTAAAAACAGTTTCTAACTAAAATAATATTCTTGAAGATAATTTGATAAGTACAATTATTCCTTTTTGTCAACTAAGTAAGGAAAGAGGAGTTGCCTTCTGCATGCCAACTATCTCTTTTAAAATATTAGAAATTTTATGAAAAAATACACTAGAAGATTTGAGTTTAAACTTAATTTACATTCATAAAAAATTATAATAAGGAAAGTTTTTACTACACGATGCGTACTTTTATATTAGTCATGTTTTGAATGTACAAATTTAGTGTTAGAGTGATTGCATTAAAAACGCTGAAGAACTGAGACGATTTATTATTGAAAACAAAATCAAACGATATATTTAACAAAAATAGTTTAGAAAAAGGTTGAGTGTGCTCATAATTGTACCAGCTTCAGTCGAGAAATGACAGGACCGAGTTACTTTATTACTTCCAACTATTTAGAGTTATGGTTAAGGTAGTAATATTGATCATATTATAGTGCTCGAACCATTTTTAAGATCTTCACTTTCTCTTTAAAATTTTCTTGTAGGCAAAAAGGGATTAATTGAATGTTTCAAATAGTGTATAAAACTATAAAAGTATAAATTTTGTTCATGTTGGCCCCGGGCTTTGCTGGGGCTATCGTCACTAGTAACCACAATAAATAACAAAAAAAAAAAATTATAAGGTACTTACAAATATAAAAAAGAACAACAAAGAAATTAAAACTTAATAAAAATTGGACGATTAGATTATGACTTTTTAAGCAACTCATTTCAACTCAAATAACTTTTGGATGAATTATTTATTAACTCAGTAAGTGGTGGCGTTTGGTATTCGGTTTGGTATTTTCAAAGTTCGAGTTCGGTAATTCGGTAATTGAAAGTAGATACCAATTACCAAACCGAAAATCAAACATCGGTTTGATAAATTTCGATATGTTATTCGGGATTTACCATTCAATTACCTAAACGACCATTGAGAACGAGCCCACTGATGCCACCACCAAACCCGAGGATGAAGCCTAGTGATTGAATGGTTGTGTGAGAGTAAATCACATTGCCTCAAGTATCTAGCTACAATGACTCCAATTGGCATGAAAATTTCCCAGCCAAACATGTTTAGAAGTCCGTGGCTTCTCCTAAGATTTGCATAAAGTGTCTTTGTTTCACTTTGACCTATTTTGCAACGGCACCTACCTAAAATATGTCAAGAACATCTTCAACTAACGTACTCTAGATACCAAATAATTCGGTATTCGGGATATATCCCGAATATCGATTGGGACTAATGTCTCGTACTGAATTTGGCCTGAATACGGTAATTCTGAAATTTTACTCCCGAATATCGTATCGAATACCGAGTTACCGAATCCCGAATTACCAAAATTCTCGATTCGGTTTTATATAATTTATGCCCAGCCTTAAATTCAGCTCATTTTGAACGTCCAAATTCAACCTAACCCGTAAATTTGACCCCTTATTGACACGTATCAAATTCTTTATACTCAAAGGGTCTTGATAATCATTGTGATAAACAAAGGGAACAAAAGGAGAAAAGACGAGTAGTTGGTTAATCCCTTTCCAAATTACCTTGTTGAGTGTATGATAATTATCTTTGATTACCAAAAGGGTATAATGGTTTGCTATTGCACAAATCTTTTACCAAAATAGTAATTGAAAGGCATGGTTATTTACTTCAAGATGTAACTACTTTTATCCTTTTAGCAAATGATTCAAGGAATTGATTTTTGAACTACCATCATGAAGTGTATCACATACTTTTATCGTACGTATTCTTATTTTAGATTAACAAGTTACGACGTTACGTTGTAGGTATTGAATTCTAGAAATATGGAGTTTAAGACGTATATGAACATACGTAGTATTAAAATTACGCATATCTTGACTTTTTCGCTATTAATTAGTGCGTACAAAACGGTTTTGCATAATTGATGATATGTAAAATTATATATGCATGTCTTTATATAAGAAAATTAATAAAAAGTTTTAACAGTTTAATTAATTGGCAGCAAAACAATAGTTCCCTCCAATTTGAATAAATAAATAAAAGTTTAACAGTTTAATTGACAGCAAAACAATAGTTCCCTCCAATTTGCATCAGATGTTCTAATATGTTAGAATAAATATTAGATATTAAACTAACGAATGATTATTAATAGTACAAATCTCAACAACATTTTGTGATTATATTTTGTATCTTAATGTAAGTTTGATCTTAAACAGAACGGATTTAGAAACCAATTACGGATTTACGTGAACCCAATATGTATATATATTACAAGGCATTTACTCAATTATTTTTATTGTATTAATTTGAGATCAATGTAGAAATTCATAAACTTTAAATTTTGAATCCATTGTTTCGGCGTTTTATACATATATTCTGTCAATATGTAACTGTAAATGCAAGTACACTTGAACAACTTGATCCACAAAGGGAAAAAGTTGAAAATTAATTTGTAACTGATTGCAAACAATAGTGTTTAAAGAAAAACATTTTGCAATCTCTCTCTCTCTTGTTTATTTCCATCTAATTTCTACTTAAAGAGGGAATATTGTGAAACTTTCCCTTTTCCCCCTTTTTCTTTTCTTTTTATCTGGTGACAAAACAAAACAGGACCATAACAGAGTTGGTAGAGACAACAATGAAAATGAAAACCCACCAGCTACTTTTATTTTGGTTGTACCTATTATGGTTTACATGTATTGTCAACAAAATATGTGTTCATATATGAGACACAGTGAACCGACACATCTGCTGAGCTAATTCTTCAAATCTATCAATATGCCATTTTTAGTTTACTTTTCCTAAAATTACAAATATTAGAGTTCAATATAAAAATAAATAAGTGGTACCTTGTTTGGATAGATATAAACGCAATACGGATTAGTGTGGACGCAAGATTTTCATAAATAGAATTCATCATTTATTATGTACATAATTTTTCTTAGCTTTGTATATACAATGTACTTTTTAAAAAAAATTCAAATGATTTTTTCTTTCCGCCCTCTAATGACACCTATAATTGCATGGATTTGTATTTTAGGTCCCTCTACTTTATAGAGCGTTATCTAGACACGCATGGTCATTGAAACTGGCCTGGTAAGTATTTTTAGTAGTATCGGGATAGCTTGACGTCTGAATTGGACCAAATACATGTATATATCACGTATAATGAGCATGAATATGAAGTTATGTTTCTAATTACAAAATTAACGAGTAAATGTATGATTGGGGCTTCTTAATTAAGTGGAAGAAAATTAATGGAGTAATAACTATGGGGCGTTCGTCGGCATATTAAAGACTAAAGAGTAGACATATTTATTTATTTTCCGAACCCAAAGGTCTCTAAATTATGTGATGCCTTTTGTTTTGCTGTAAATACAAGGTAAAACGTTAATTAATTGTCCACACGTAAACCCCGTCAATCACTCTTACAAAGCACGGCAGTCCCGATGCATGAATTAGTATACACTTATTTATTGATAGAATTTAATTTGGGACTTCTAATTAATCTTTCCACTCCTATTTAAACGTCTCGTATTCAATTTTTTTTTATATGAACAAAAAAATATGGCTTAGTACCTCCCATAAAATTTTATTTAGACATTCGAACTACGATTTGTTTCAATTGAGTATCTGAATACATGATAAATTATTTCTATTAGACACTTTAATTTAAATTTTGAATTTATGTTGCGCGTGTCCGAAAGTGCTCATACGTAGTAATTAAACCACTTAAAATATGTAACCTTCTTTAATGGGAAAAGTGTTAAAAACTATGTTCTAAATTGCGGGGGTCCTATCATTAAACTTATTTTTTGTGTATTATCTCCTTTAAGAATGGACAAAGTTACACTTTTGAGTGTATTTTGCGGGAAATTTGATTTTTAGCGACCACTTCTTAACGAAGGGAGATGAATCCGGTCGTTATAAGTGCACTTATAGTGACCAAATTTTTTTCCAGTCGTTAGAGCTAATTTTTCTTTCAATTATCGTACCTTTTGCTTTGTGCCTTTTGTGTTGAGTTTGTGCCTGTTCAAGAATTTGTGCCTTTTGCTTTCCTTTGTGTTGAGTTTAAAAGATTTAATTATTCTTGAATTGGGTATTTTTCATTTCTCCACTTTCCAAAATTTCATCCATTGTAACGACCAAATCAACGTCTTTTTCGATATTATATAAGATTTGTGACATTGTCGACATTGAAAACATAATTAATAATAGTGGATTAAGATAGTAGAACCGCAAAAACTCCATTAGGGACGTCGAGTTTCGACTTGAAGCTTTCGGATAAGGCTTGACATGCGGATTTGATGAATAAAATTATTGGTTCTTGATTGTTTGAAGGCTCGAGCCTCGAAGAACGTGAAGAAGAACGACTCCGTTCCAAAGCTTGAAGCTTCGAACTCGAATTTTCGGGTTGCGCAAATGAGCTCCATTTCGAATGGGTGATATATCAAAACAACTAGAACGTCGAGAGGAATTCGAATGCGAAATTTGGTGATGTTTGGTTGAGATTTGAAGTGCATTAGGATCAAATTTCGGTCCGAGTTCTATGAAGAAGATGAATAGTAATTTCTTTCCTTGATTTTGCCAAAGTTATCATAACACACACGAACTTTGCGGGGTCCTAACCCCCACGGATTTTTTTGTGTATTATTTACACTTTTATATGGAATCTTACGGTCGAAGAGAGTAGATACGTCGACATGCAGTCGCGTATATAAACGTACAAAATACAAAATAAGTATGGGGGTCATAGGACCCAGTCAGTGTGTTATAAAACTTTGGTCATAGTTTGAGTGTGTTTTGAACCTTTTCCTTAATTTAATTATGCACATTAACCCCGCTAGGCTGTAAAAACCTCATAATTGTTCCAATTGAGGTTGATGTTATAATTAAAAGAGATGACATATTTTATTTGGTTAACGTAATCACCTAATATACGTTTGAGAACACGCGTAAAAAAAATTAAAAATTTGCATCGTAAGTATCTAATAAAAAAGCTTAATCATGTGTTCAATTGAAACAAACTATAATTCAAATGTCTAAATATAATTCTTGACAAGCTTAAGGGGCAATTAGTAAGATATGATTCCTTTCAGTGGGGTTTTATTTATTTATTTTTTTTTATTTTTTTTCTCTCTCTCTAATACAAATATTGAACATCAGGGCAGGAAATAAAACAAGTCTAACAGGTTTAGAGGTAAAATGTCCAATTAGGTATAGTTTTCTTCTCATAATTATTCCAACTTAAAGAAGTATAGTATGCATGATAGTAAGTTGGGTTGGTCTGAAATACTATAAAATTTACTATTTATTGATAATTGATAATAATTATAATACATACGGATTTAGCAGAAATACCAATTTTACTTTTTAGTATGATTTTTACTCTATTATCCTAGATTCACTATTTTCCCTAAATAAGTATCACCACTTTTAACATTTATATATACTTTAACCATATGGAAATTTCTCAAAGGAATATTTAAACTGGAAATGACCTATTAATCCAACAAAATCTCTATTTAAATAAAGTTTATTCCGACATTTAGCAGGTTCATAGATTTAGTTTATTCGCAGGAACATAGATTTAAATCCCACCGACCCGAATAGCCAATACTAAATAATGCCACGTCTTTTTTTCCCTGAATTTATTAATTGGACGGCACGCGTCTACTATGTAAAACAGTGTTGAAACTCTCTCTTTCTGAACACACTCACTGTGTGTGAGAGAGAAATTAAATTGATACCGACCCGACAAAAAGGTACTACACCTTTTTTTTTAATAATTGATAATAATAATACTTTCTTCTCCCTTTTTACGTTGTACATTTATAATTATCCAGTTTACTTTCATATTTATTTTATCCTTATTATTTTTTTCAAATTAAAAAGAGTGTTCACTTAGTTATTTGCATACTTCTTAAAATAATATTAATTTCTAGATAAAAATATAGATAATTTGACTAAACTACTATTAATTAAATATGTATTGGGATTTGATCACATAACACTTAATAGGGGTAAATCTGAAAAAAAATATGGTTAATTCTTTATTGATTTGATAAGTGAACACACTTTTTGACCCAACAAAAAAGGCTAAGTGGACACTCTCTTTGATCCGGATGAAGTATTAATTATTAGGCGAGTTCAACGAATTTTTAGTGGTTACACAACTTTTAAAATATGTTTTATTAATTTTAATCAGTAGATGACTTAGTAATAATTAGGAGTGATATAGTAAAATTGTCGTTATTTATGGTTCTTAAACTACAATCGTATAATAATTTTCCTAATTTTTCTCATTTTGGTGAAAATAGGAGTATATATAGTAGCAAACATAGTACGAAAAAGAGTGATAATGAGTTATGATTCATGGGTGGTGAATTGAGTCCTTTTAATGATTTTGGAAAACAAGCTAACTTGCATATATATTTTGATTAATTTTATAGACTATGTGCTATTTTTACCAATATAAATGTTAGATAATTTTGTTCACAAAAACTTTGATATGAGAAGATATCACATACTAATATATATTAAAGGCATCGAGTTTAATTTATAATATGCGGTTTAACATAGTTTAGTTATGTTCTAGGTGGACTTCCAAATACCCTAGTCATGGTTTACTAATGAGTCATAGGTTAATTTAGTATTGCAAAGTAAACGAGAACTTAAAATCAATTCAATGAAAAATCGTGTCGAAAGAGTTTATAGTAGGAGTATTAATTATTTGGCGAGTTCAACGAATTTTTAGTGGTTACACAACTTTTAAAATATGATAATAATACTTTCTTCTCCATTTTTACGTTCTACATTTATAATTATCCGCGAGATTCAACATTTTTAATTATTCACTACATTAAAAATAAATTTTTATTTTTATTTGTCCACTTTAGCATATCAAGAAAAGATAATTTTTTTCTTCTTATTTTACCCTTAATATTAATTACTCATTTCCAAACCATTCTTCAAGTCCAATGAGATTATATACCAATTAATATGGGTATTATAGAATAATACATATTTCATTTATTTATTCTTAAAGGGTGTTCAAAATCAAAAGTGGACAAGTAAAAGTAAGCGGAGGGAGTAGTTTAATTATTAGGCGACAAATTCAACGAATTCTTAGTGGCTACACAACTTTAAAGTATGTTTTATTGATTTCAATTAGTAGATGACTTAGTAATAATTAGGAGTAAGGTGAAAATCCGCGTTGTGGGATTTCACTGGCTTGTTGTTGTATAGCAAAATTGTCATTCTATTTATAATCCCTTAAGAAGTGTGTCAAGTCAATACATGATAAGTAAAAATATAAAAAGTGTGTCAAGTCAATACATGATAAGTAAAAATATGTAATAATTTTTCTAGCATCCCATTTTTTTATTTTTTCATTTTGGTGAAAATAGGAGGCGTGAATTATGGGGCAAAAATAATTAGTAGAAAACATAGTACGAAAAAGAGTGATAGTGAGTTATGATGATAAGTAAAAATATGTAATAATTTTTCTAGCATCCCATTTTTTTATTTTTTCATTTTGGTGAAAATAGGAGTCGTGAATTATGGGGCAAAAAAGACTAGTAGAAAACATAGTACGAAAAAGAGTGATAGTGAGTTATGATTCATGGGTGGTGAATTGAGTCCTTTTAATGATTTTGGAAAACGAGCTGAATATATTTTGATTAATTTTACGATTTTGGTTAAAACAATCTTGCTAACTTGCATAATTTTTCCAAAAAAAAATATAAAAATAATTTATTATATTTTGATTAATTTTATACACTATATGCTATTTTTACCAATATCAATGTTAGATAATTTTGTTCACTATATGCTATTTTTACCAATATCAATGTTAGATAATTTTGTTCAGATATGAGAAGATATCACATACTAATATATATTAAAGGCATCGAGTTTAATTTATAATATGCGGTTTAACATAGTTTAGTTATGTTCTAGGTGGACTTCCAAATACACTAGTCATGGTTTACTAATGAGTCATAGATTAATTTAGTATTGCAAAGTAAACGAGAACTTAAAATCAATTCAATGAAAAATCGTGTCGAAAGAGTTTATACTAGGAGTATTATATAAGAAAAGGTTTTTGAGAAGATACAGAGTTTCTTAAGATGAATGCAGATCTAGTAAGAGAAAAAAATGATGAAATCAAAATATTGACATAAACGACACTAAAGTTGAGATTAAACCAATTACATTCATAAGAAAAAGATAAAACTTTAGGTAATTTATTTAATTTAGTAAAGTAGTCCCTCCTAAACAATCTAGAATTGAAATCATACTTCATATATTAATTGCGAAATTGCTATAAATAGAACTTTTCATATAGTTTAAATTTAAAATATGTACTACCAAAGGATTTGTTAGATGAGACTCAAATTTTTTTAAGGTTTGGGTATAAAAGAATAGGGTTAATAGGGCGAATTCGAATAATTTTCATGCCAATCAGGTATAGTTGGAACCGTGTGACATCTAACATAGGTAAAAAAATTAAAATATGTGAGTTTTATCAGATTAAAAAATTTAGAAGTTTATGTCTAAACATATTATTCCAAAGATATATTTCTTACTGATTTTATTCCTACTTTAAACTATTTTTTGGAAGTATTATGTTTAAAAAAAAAAAAAAAATTACTAAAAAGATGACACTTAAAGCTAAAGGACTCTCCTTTTTATCTCTCCCTCTTAGCTGTATAAGCTGAGAGAGAAATCACAAACAGGTCGGTCTCTTCTTCTTCTTGAATCTTGATAACATCAATTCCCCAATGCATGTAGTTTCCCTTTTTTACTGAAAATATCAGCCCTTATCTCTTTACTACTTTCTTCATTAATAATAATTCTCAAATTTCTTCTACATATTCACACACCATTTTCTATCTTTTACCAGATCCACCACTCACCTTCTCAAAAAAAAAAAAAAAAAAAAAGGTTCCCAACTTGGGTTCTTGAAATGAGTTCTTGAAAAATTCTTTTTCTTTTTTTGTGTGTTGGGGTTTTCTGTTAAGTAAAATGAAAGTGACCCAGAAAGAAAAAGATTCAGAAAAAATCATCTGGGATCAGATGAGAAGTGTTTCCGGGTCACAAAATCGGGTTTTACCTAAGCTTATGGTATTTCTTATCCTTTTTGTTTCAGCTACTTACGTTATTTACACTTTAAAACTCGTTTCATCTAAATCTTGCAACAATGAAGATGTCTTAACTCGGAGCAGATTATTCCTTCACTCATCTGAAATAATCAAGAACATCTCAAGTAAACTGAGTAACCCGACCCGTTTCGAAGAAAAACCCGAAGAAAAGGAGGAAAAAACCGGGTTGGAGCATATAGTTTTTGGCATTGCTGCATCAGCAAAGTTATGGGGAAAAAGAAAGGAATATATAAAGTTGTGGTGGAAAAAAAATCAAGAAATGAGAGGTATTGTTTGGTTAGATAAACCTGTGAAAATAATCACAGGTGACCGGGAAGTGCTGCCCGAGATCAAGATCTCAGGCGACACTTCCCGGTTTGCGTATCGCAACCGGCAAGGGCACCGGTCAGCGATACGCATATCGAGGATTGTTTCGGAGACATTAAGGTTAGGGAATATGGATAATGTAAGGTGGTTTGTAATGGGAGATGATGATACTGTATTTGTTACTGATAATTTAGTGAGGATATTGAATAAGTATGATCATAATCAGTATTATTATATTGGGAGTTTAAGTGAGAGTCATTTGCAGAATATTTATTTTAGTTATAGTATGGCTTATGGAGGTGGTGGATTTGCTATTAGTTATCCATTAGCTAAAGCACTTGAGAAAATGCAAGATAAATGTATTCAAAGGTATCCTGGACTTTATGGTTCTGATGATAGAATGCAAGCTTGTATGGCTGAACTTGGTGTTCCACTCACCAAAGAACTTGGTTTTCACCAGGTTAGCAAGTTTTTTTTTTTTTTTTTTTAAATTTAATTTTTATTTGTTTGTGTAGATGCTTTATGTTTTTTGATGTTTCTGCCGACAATGCAATTGGTTAGTTGTGCTCCGAATCAATTTGTTTGTTTTAGTTTGACTTGGCACACGGTTTAAGAAAATAAAAGAAGAATTTTGAATCTTGTGATCTTAAATTAAAGACATACGCACCTAGGATGTTTTAGGGTAAGGAGTTACTAAATATAGAAAGTGACATTTTTTTGAAATAGATTAAAAAAGGAAGTAACACAACCAAGCGGAAACAGAGGGAATAACAATTTAAGTTTGAATTTCCTATTTTAGTTTATAGCCACACAAATATCTATCTAGACCACAAGGTTCAAAAGTCGTCCTTTCATTCTTAAAGTCCATGCCCAGTCAAACACTTTCATTTAAGTTGGGACGGAGGGAGTACCATTTTCACAATGCAATGTTCTCTATGCACATATCTGACAACATCTCAGTATTTCACATGCTGGTTTTGTAAATTTGGTAACCATTTTTGAGTTCTTTTAGCTGAATTTTCAAATTGGTAGTTGGGGTTCTCTTAATGAGTATTAAAACACATCACATGTGTATCTGCTTACTGTAAGTCACAAGAGGAGTCTGGTGACTCTGCAAATTCTGTGACAAGTCAAAGAATTAATTCACGTGTGTGCCAAACTCACAGAAGAAGAAAGCAAGAGTGGTAATAGAAGCATGTACACTTCTATACTACTTAAATATGACTTTTTTATGTGAAAGAAAAAGGAGAAAAGGCTCCTTTAATACGCAGATTGAACTAAATCTGCTTCCTTGGGAAAATATGGTTGTTTGTATTGTTTTTCCTCGGAAAAATATTGCTTTTTCTTAATTGAGTGTGTCGTGAAAGATTAGATTATTAGATCAATTGCCGGATTCTGCATAGACTGTCCTACTTGGTTCGTCTATATTTGTCTTTGTAAGCAGAAAGACCTTATAATCTGTGTGTTCTTGCTTATCAGTCTCTGAATTGTGCAACTGCGAAATTTATAGCGTTTTACTGATTTTACTGCATAATGGAAAATGCTGGTGAAAAAGTATTTCCACATTGTACTTCATACATTGTTAGTCATTTTAATAAGGGAAATTGACATAAACTGCATTTTTTTTGGTATATAATGTATAATATACATACTTTATACATGATAGTGTGTATATTTTGTGTATTTGGCTGGCAAATGTAATTATTTTGGCCGACGGCCAGATGTGTAATTTGCCCTTTTAATAAAGGCCTATCTGATTATGACTTCTTGGTAATGGTGTAGTATGATGTGTACGGGAACTTATTCGGTCTGCTAGCATCACATCCAATAGCGCCATTGGTAACATTGCACCATCTTGATGTGGTGGAGCCCATCTTTCCCAACGTGACTCGAGTGCAAGCTCTACGACGTCTTACAGTTCCAATGAAGCTCGACTCAGCTGGCCTTATGCAACAATCCATTTGCTATGATAAAGCTAACAGTTGGACCGTATCAGTATCATGGGGATTTGCAGTTCAAATATTCCGTGGAGTGTTGTCCCCTCGTGAAATAGAAATGCCATCGAGAACTTTCCTGAATTGGTATAAAAGAGCAGATTACACTGCATATGCTTTTAATACGAGGCCTGTTGCCAGGAACCCATGTCAGAAACCTTTTGTGTTTTATTTGTCAAGTGCCAAAATGAGTCCTTATAGCAATCAAACAGTGAGCCAGTATACTCGTCATCGAGTTCCTCATCCAGCATGCAAGTGGAAGGTGGCTGACCCGGCTCAAGTTGATCGTGTTCAGGTTTTCAAGAAGCCTGACCCACATCTATGGGATCGGGTAAGTTCCTTCTTTTTTAATTAGCTTATTTTTGCTTCATAAACATCGAAGATGTATGTAATTGTAGCGTCTTTCAATTGTGTTCTTGACTGGGGTGGCAAAATTCGCCCACAAAAACATGGCCTGCCCAACTCACCCAAGTTTGGGCTGGTCATTGAGTCGCCTATTTTTTTAGCTCAGCTCATTTCAGCCCATCAAACATCGGGCTGATATGTAACCCAAATTGACCCGTGATAAATCTTGGCTAATTTTTTAACATACATTCTTTTTACAATATGTTATATATAGCCACTTGTGGGATTACATAGGGTATGTTATATATAGCCATAATAAAGAAGAACAATTAGTTACATTAGGTACTTAAAAGTTATAAAAGAACAAAGAAAGAAATTAAAACTTAGTAAGAATTGGACGGGTTGGGTTATGACCTGCTTTTTAGCCCATTTCAGCCCAAGTAACTTTTGGGCGCGTTATTTTATTAACTCTGCCCATTTGACCCGCCCAAATTCAGCCCACCCTACCCATTTGACACCCCTAGCTGGGCATACATGTTCTTAGCATGATATCGGATAGGAAAAAGGGTATATTCCTGCAAAAGGTTGATTTGAACTAGTACTTATCAAAACAAAGAAGAAAAAAGACGGTACATTTATCTTGATAGCTAACTAAACAACAGAATGGGAGCATGCTAAGGCCCTTGCATGGAGTATTTCTTTTTTCTCTACATATAATGATTGGTCTTTTTTGATATTTGACAGTCTCCAAGGAGGAACTGTTGCAGAGTCTTTAGCTCAAAGGGAAAAAGCATGGTGGTGGATGTAGGTGTATGTAGGGAAGGTGAGGTTGCTGAAGTATGACGATGTATGACTCTCGAGCTTTTCCTCTCCTTGTATCGTCTCTCAATTGGTTCTCGAATGTATTTCTTCATTTGTTGAATTTACGTGAAATTTTCTTGGATTCATCCAAGTGTCTTTCACTTATGGCCACTACATTTAGATGAGCTAATGTAAAATATCCCAGATATACACTAGGTATCCTCATATGACGATTAGTGTAGCATAGTTTTTTCAGTAACTTTGATCTTTATCTCCCTTTCTGGGTTCCCAAAAGTCTCCTGAGTTTAATTTTCTGCAATTTTAATTGGAGGACTCATTTTTGTTCCTTCCACTAGGGTCTTATCTTTTTTGGTTAGTTTATTTGCTTCTACGGCATGGGAGACGACAACTCCTCTTGAAGATTCTAAGGTATTTTATATTCATGTGCTGTTTAATTTCTTCAATCAATGCTTAGGGAACAAGTACTTTTCAGCATAATATATGCTATAAAACATGCTCGGTATATATGTTCCTCGGGCTCTTCAAAAGTACTGCCAGGTGTGTGTTGGATCCTTCAAAAGCTAATGCATATTTGGAGGATCCGACACGGGCGCGGAAAATGTCCGAACAATATACCTAAAAATGAATGCATATCTTGTGTTATGCGACGTGATAAAGAAGGTATGTAAGATGATGCTAATTTCTATGTTAAAATGGAGAGACTTTGATTATGAAGCACTTGCAAATTGGAAAATGTTAAATTATTCTACAAGAAGCTTTTATATATAGTGCTTCCTCCTCTGTCTTCACTAGTTTTTAAAGGGAACTACAAGCTAGTATACTATATCAACATTTTATTTTATGATTAAACATTTCTATGTCTTGCTGGTTCCTTTCCACAAGGGTACTTATACATATATAAAATTATTGTGTTTGTATCTATCATGAGTTTGTCAAATATGCTTGGACTTTGCGATGTTGGACCCTAGTCCCTTTGGACAACATTTGTCAAAGACAGTTCTTGGTCCTCATCTATTACATCAATGATTTGGTTTTTTTTAATAATAGAATGTGGAGCATAGTGTCTAGTAAAATAATGAATATTTGTGTCTCCATCAAGAGAAGTGAATCTTGAATTCATTATTCAGCAACAAAAGAAGTATGTGGGGACACTTACCTACTCTTGACCCTAGTTTGAATTATGGCCTCTTAATTACTGGTTCCTTTTGGTACAATATGTATTAATTTTGTTGAAGAAAGTATTGCTCTGCTTTGAAAAATATGTTAATTGTCAAAGGCAGTGGAAGAAATGCCATTGACATCCTATTCAGACTGGGATCCAGTAAAAGTGTGCGGTGATTATTTTGTTGACTGGAATAGTTTGCGAAAATGAAAAAATGGTTCCTTTATCTTTGGTAGTTTGTCCAAAACAGTGCCTTAAGTATTACTTGAGCAGTTTTGGCCCTTTAAGTTATCAAAAGTGAGCACCTCTGGTCCTTTATATTTGCAAAAAGTGAGCACTTTTAGACTCCATCAGATATTTATCATACTCTGGTTGGTAACTTTAACCGGGAATGTGAAAAAAAGTTAACCAGGTACCAGAAATTTACATCAAAATCATACAAACCACCACACAAAAAAAGACACTAGACACAAATAAATAGATAAAAAAAGCACTAATTTTGCTTAAGAAGTACTCTGAAATAGATTAAGAATAACATAAATTTTAAGAGTTGTACTTGGAAATGTGAATTTTTGCTAAATTCAGTGACCAAAGGTGTTCACTTTTGAAAAATCTAAAAGATTCAGACTAAAATGCTCAGGGATACTTATATTAAGAGATTATTTTGAACTTACTACTAGAGATTAGTATAGTGGCATTATGGCATTATCAATAAAAAATGTATTAGGTAAATTGGCATATACTCAAAGCTAGTGATCTGTGTTAGGTTGAATTAGTGGCTCAGGGTATGTGTTTTTCGTCACTTAACTTGGAGAGTGACAACTGTAGCTGCAAAACACAACATAGGGACATGATTCCAATTTCCATGTGCTAGGAAATTAATTGTGCGTCCCAGGCTTCAACCACTGTTATTTCTTTATGTTAATTAAAGCAACATTTGACTTTGTCTATTCTCCACATAGTTCCCTAGCTAGGATTATTAAATCTTTTTGCTTGTCAATGTTGTTGGTAATGGTCTTGTTGGATCGAAATTTCATTATTAGTCTCGCTGAGTTCCTCAGTTATTTTCCGAGAGAGAACGAAAAGAATGATATCTTTTAATATTTGAAAATTCGCATAAATATTTGTATCTTATTTTAGATCATAAATATTTAAATTCACATAGTAACTTCTTTTACGACTCTTGACTTAGACTTGGGCTCTTTATATATCTCGATTACCACGGTATTCGAGAGTCCACCTTAGCATGCTAAGTTCATGTTGATAATGTGGATTTGGTAAATCCTTCAACCTTGCAAAATGGAGCAATGATCACAGTTTAAGAAAAAAGAAAATGTATCACATAATAATGAAAGAACGAATAATTCATACGAATATTTAGACGCATCTAGTACAGTTCTTTTATACATACCTGTTTTAACAGTGAGAAAAGAAGAGGTTTGAATAAGTGATTACATTAGAATAAAATTATTTTTTATGATATATAGAAGGCATCGGCCATCTTCAGTTGTCGAATAAGTGATTCTTAGAATTGTCTTCAGTTGTCGAGGGTTCTTTGTTCTGTCTGTCTCTTTTTCTTGGCTGAAGTTGGTAAATAGTCACTTTTAACAGCTACTATCAAATAATAGTCATCGTCCTAAAAGTTATTAAATATTTAACTACTCTTTTATATGAAAAGATTTGAATAAAATGACCTCCAACTAAAAACTCCTGGAAACACGATTGGAATTCGGAGAATTGACAAGTACAACCCAAGGAGCAGTTCACGGGCTTCAAAAATTTGCTCGAGTTTCAAACCCGATGAATCTTTTCTTGATATGAACCTTTATAAGCTCAAAATATAAGGAACGATTCATGGGATTCAAACATTCATAAGTTCTTCTGTGTTTTATGTAGGGGTAAACTTATTCAAATTTTATTTCTGCATTGAAGTGTGGCGATTTATTAGTTACTACATCTCAAACCATGCCTAAAATTCACAGCATATCCCAAAATTGAGTATTCTACCTAATTCTTACCCTTTTTTTTCTTTCTGCTGGACAATGCAATAATTGAGGTTGAAAATCACTATTATGAAATAACGGCCTACTACTCGAGGACATCTCGCATTCACATTTCTAAATAAGGTCAAACCCATCGACACACACCTGTGGTCTTTCATTTCTTTCACTTGAGTACCTAAAGTGACCCTTGTTCTATTTAGACACTTCAGGTGGGTCATTCCTATTCCACTTAGACACTTTTTGCACTGTTATCGGAGTAAAACCAACACCAAAGGGGGCACCACCTCATTGCACATCCAACTGTACCCCCAAAAGCCCCAATTTTTAATGGTCAAAACTCCACGAATTTACAAATTAGTGAATTTACAATTAAAATGACTTGACACAATTTAATTGAGTTGGCACAATTTAAATGAGTACAGTACAATTTAATTGGCCACTTAATTCACGTAGAAGACGACCGGTGTTGGTTTTGCTCCGATAACTGCAAAAAGTGTCTAAGTGAATAAAATGACCCACCCTTTTGAAGTGTCTAAATGGAACAAGGGCCACTTTAAAGGCTCAAAAAAAAAGTGAACGACCACGGATGTTTGTCGATGTGTTTGGCTTCTAAATAATAAAGTGTGGGTCTTTCGTCATATCATGGTGTTTCCGTAAATAAAATCAAAAGTGAGGGCATTTTTCTAACCCTTCCACGTGTGTCTTTTGGACCAATCCACCTAAAATTTTTACTGTAGCTATTTTCTTTGTAAATTTTGACAGCAAATTCATTTCACTCTTTCTTTCTCTCCATGCTTCTTCTTCCCCTTCTATGTCAGCTCTTTTTTTTTTTGGGTGAGTTCTTGATCTTCTTTCTTTCTCTTTCCTTTTAATTCACTATTTTCTTCTATTTTTTTTCCTGTGTATTTTATGTTATTGATTTTTGGTATTCTTTTTGGATTTAAGCAATGCCTTTTCAGTTTCTTTGCTACAAAGAAGCATGGAATTTATATCTCCTTGGCTTTTCTATGTTTTTTCAACCATGCATGTATTAATTTATCGTGGAGGACACTCCCTAAACTAGTAGATTTCGCTATTCGAGCAGCTATTACATGACTTGCAGCTTTTAGCTTCTCTTTTGCCCATTAGAAAGCAGATCTGAACCTCAATATTTCAATTGATCCTTCTAAATGTTGTTTGATGAAAATCATTTTCATTTCTTGTAAACTTAGCTCATAGAAAGGCATCAATGAAAAATGGAAAATAGAGACCGATGATGAAAAAGAAACGGCCAAATCCAGTTCTACCTCTCAAATAGAACACGTATTTGCAAGAAGAGAAGTAAAAGGATTGAAACTAAAGTATCAAAATGCCAATAAGATATAGTCGTATTTCAGAAATACCCTTCGTCAACTCTACTATTGAAGTATTTAAAAGTCAATCACTCTTCAACACAACCTTTATGGCGGCTCTGTCTATTCTACGAATTCGATATTCTATATTCAATATGTTCAAATAGAAATAACAATGCAGTCTTGAACATCTGCCAGCCAGGAGAATTTGAAATAGTTAAGGAAGGAATCACGAAAATTACATCTCATTAATTTGTAACTGAAATCCTTGTTATGCAGATCAGTGGGATATAGATTTTGCATGTAGTTCTGGTTCGCTTTGCTGCTGTTGAAAAGTGCTTGTGCTTCTGTGTAATTTTAAAGTAGTGTACTTGCACAATGATAGCTTAGTAAAGTAGCATGTAGTTTGTCATAACACTATCAAAACCTGTAATAAGAGGGTATCCTACTGTTGAGGTATTCTTTTAGCCGTGAGCTTGACACGTATAGTAGGTCTATCACATTTCATTGGTCGGTCACGTCGTGTCCAGCAGTTGAAAAACTTAACCAATATATTTTGCAGTCATGAAAGAAGGAATCATGAGTATATCAATGTCACAACTTTGATATTGAGAATACATTGACAGCATCGAGTGAAGACTGGCAGAAAAATTTTGGTTTGCTGTTGAGTTGCTGTTTATGAGAACATCAATTCTCCACTTGATGAATTTAATTTCTCCAGATGATGCAAATGCACTTTGGCCCCTGCAAGGCTAAGTGATAGAGTTTGAGCTTTTATGTGTCTATCTTCGCTGATTCTCAGGTAGAGATACTGGATCTCATATTTTGTTGTTTCATATTTGCTAGTTGTTGACTCAGAAGAAGGTTATTTTCTTCATCTCTAAATCAATTTTTTTTTGCCTAAACTAAAAAACTATTTCTGTATCGAGCTCTACTATTTTAAGTTTGTCAAATCGTGAAAAGCTTTTGGTAATTTTCTTCCCGAGTTTTGAGGCAAGAGTAATTATTAGTGGTTCTTATTTCTGATATGTCTTCTCTATGCGTGTATGTACATACTATGCAATATTTTGTACATATTACCACAACAGCCTTACTATTAAAATTGTGGATCTTGACGTATTCTTGCAATAAATTAAGCACAATCGATTAATCTCTTTAAGTTTCGGCAAATATAATTAACAATACCAAAATTTTATTTCAAATGGAGTAGTTAGAAACGTTTTGAGTACTGCTCTAAGTGTATTTATTTTTTATTTTATTGAACTTTCTTTTGGTGGATGACAGCTGATGCCCTGATCTCAACGGGTCTTGATAAGTTGGGATATAAGTTTGTCAATATGGGTATGTCTTTGACTCGATATAATTTAGAGGTAGTGTGTGAATCTCTTAATATACTCGATTTCTAAAATTTTACTTTAGCTCTTCTATATGTAGATGAGACTACAGGCACACAAGAACCCACAACTCATATGCTAGATCCACCTCTGCATTTGATTCTGTTTTTTGCAGCTACCTTTCCTTAGTTATAAACATTAAAGAAACCAACAGCTACTAAAACCATGTATATGAACAATTATCTTTCTAGATGATTGCCGGTAGGGTGTTCATGGGTTGGTTTGGGTCGGTTTTGCGTTAAAACCAAAACCAAACCAATCTAGTTGGGTTTTAAAATTATTAAAACCAAACCAAATCAAATATAATACATATCCATCGGTTTGAGTCGGTTTTTAAGAAAATTATAAGTATTTCTCTCTTTCATGTTTTTTTCCTAAAATTAGGAGAGAATTTTCTATCATTTTCCAACTTAAAATCCGTTATTACCTTTTATTGTGATAGCCGTAGTTTCTTGCATTATGGAGAAAATGTGTTAGGATTTATGATTTTAATTAAGTGAATAAAGTTTATAAAAAATACAAAAAATAAATCTAGGTAAATCTCATACAGTTGTTTCTTTGAATAAATGGGTTTGAATTCATGGATTTCTTTCTTAAAATCGACTTAAGGTATAAGTAGCCTATTAGAGATAAAAAAAAAATTGCTTATAAAGTAAATAAATTATTTATAAAAATTAATATATTGTATATATATAATTATAAAAATTATGTATAAAATTTGTTGGTTCGGTTCGATATTTTCTTCAGTTTGCTTTTAGTAAAATCAAAGTCAAATCAAATATTATCAGTTTTTAAAAATTCAAAAACCAAACTAAACATAACTCAAGTAATATCGGTTTATTTAATCGGTTTGGTTTTGGTTTTCGGTTTGGATCGGTTTTTAGCCAAACCATGAACACTCCTAATTGTCGGGATGAACCTCAACGTGACGACCATGTACTTTTGTCTCAACTGGAAACTGTGTTCAGTTCTCCTTCAGTTTAATTTTGTTCAATATTTTCCTTATTAATTTTCTTTGCTTATGAAATCCAAATTCAAGGGAAATTTTGCACCTTCAAAAGTTCACATCCCTTCTAGGATTAAAGCTCTAGCTGACTATGTTCACAATAAAAAGTTAAGCTAGGAATCACTCTGATGCTAACTTAATCTTGCGCATGAAATTCATTTTTAAAAGATATCCTTGATCTAGAAATTCATCATTTAAGGTTTCTGCAAGTATTGCAGCAAGAAACTGCCTAGGTCACTTGGTCACAAGATGCAAAAGCTTTTGCTATACATTAAGGACAACAAGCCAACAATTATATCTAATCCACCACTAATAAGGGAAAATCTGACAAAACCATTTCTTATTCTAATTATGTTAAATTGCAAGGGTTATTATAGCATGCTTTCCATTTTTCCTTTTAGCAAACTACACATGTTTCTTGTGTGTTGCCGTTTGCATTCTAAAATCATTCACTTACCATTCTCTGTCTTAGTTACAAGTTGGATTTCTAGTCTCTAGAAAGCATCATGTGCACTCATGTAACTCATTTTTCTTCAAATTATTAACCTCAGCTTCCTTTCTTAGACAAATAGATCTACCTACAATTTATCAGATTCTACATATTGCATTCTACCCATTGATATTAACTTATCTGATATTTTATCTTCGCAATGCACTATCTTTTTAGCTTCTTCTCCTTTACAATATTTGCTGACATAAGTGTGAAGGTATAATTTATTTGGTTGATGCAGATGTTTCATAAACTGTAGATAAAATACATTGGATAGTTTACTGGACGATTTTATAAACCCCTCATTAACTTCAAATCATTATATGTATATACTTCGGCGGACAATTTTCCCCTCTTCAAAGAGAAGGTCATCTCTGATCCATTAATTTTACATGGGGACTGCCGACAAAATCATGAAACACGGATATGGCTTTGAAATTAAAGTGTAATCTGTTGATTATCCATGTTACCATGAGAAATATTTTCATCTTTCCTAATTGGCGCTTCAGGTATTAAAATAAATAGTGGCAGTACTTTTTACTACCTTTTAGAGCCCGACTTAAGGCACCTTTGGATTTCACTTTTGGTTGCAGATAGCTATTTTTCTTATAAGACATGGAGCAAATGTGGATACAATGCTTAGAGGTAGAACCACCTGGCGTCATTAGCCACTCGACATATTCAAGGCTTACTTTGTAAATGGATGCGAAGGTGTGCTCAAATTTGTGAAGTTGGCTGCTCTGAATGCTTCTTTAGTTCCTTGGTATTGTTTTTATAGACTAATAGGCAGCTTAGTGTTAGACAAATTTTGAGATGAATTCTATAGATTTCCTTTATGAAAGAAGAGTTCAACAGCTCTTTAGCTTCCAAATTTAGCTTAGAGTTTGGATTGGAGTGTTCATCTCCTAAGTCAGTTTCTTAAGATATTCTTTGATGCTGTTTTGGCAAAGATGATTCTTACTTCCTTTAAGCCACAAGTCCATTGTAACTTTTGCATGAACAAAGTTTTAATTTTAGTGAAGTTTGTTTTTCCCATCTATATATTTTATCCAAGCTAACGACACAAACAATCACATCTTTTATCCAAACTAAACGACACAAACAATCGCATCGAGCCCAAGCCCGTGCCTTGCGCGGGCACAGACCATCTAGTTCATTTCTAATTTTTTGGTTTACCGACAACAGAGAAACCATAATTCATTTCATCTTTTGTTATCTGTGGAGAACTTAAGAAGAAGAAAAAATATCTGCTCCAATTTCGAAAATTTGTTACTTTTGACTGATCGATGTTGTATTGTCTACCTTTGGGGTTATATAAGAGAGCAAATTATGTCGTGGAAAAACCTTGAATATCATGTTGTTAATTTTTTTTTATTTTTTTATTTGGCTTAGTAGAAACCTCAACTAATTCTCCTGTTACTTTCCACCGATAACAGGTATCAGATAACTATGTTCACCAAAATTTGAATAGGACGAAATCACCTAGTGTTTTTACTATCGAATACTATATTATGTTGTGCCTCATTTTACTGTTAAAAGAAGAGATTTTTATGCACTTTAAGCAAGCAATGGAAAGTAACTAACAAAGAATAATACAAGAAGATGGTTTACATACTTGGTTCAGGCATAAATTATAAACAATTATACATAAGTAGTCTTGTGCACAAGTGTTGACACCCAATTTTGTCCCTCCTTTATTCTAATTTATTTCTTCGGGTTTTTAAATTTATTGACGAGCTAAGTATTTTATTTTCACTACTATTTTTATTTCTACTACTATTAATAGCGTTACCTTCATTTTCACTATTTTTACTAGTATTACTTTATCGCAAATTTCAAAAGGGTTCGTCATCACTTTATTTTTGGATTTCATACTCGTTAAATTAATTTTACTTTATTAAATCCTTTATTTTCTACATACTAATTATCTTCACATAATACATTTTGTACTAATTATCAAATTAGAAGCCCAAAATGATTAATTAGAAGAAAGGACCAAAATTTGGATAATGACCAGCCCACAAATTCTTTTAGACCAGCTAAATTATGGCCCAAAACAGACCAGCCCATACTCCTTGACCCGACCCGACCCAACCGGCCCACTTCCTTTTTTTTTTCACCTCATCTGCCCTAACCCCCCTTTCTTTTCTCTCTCTCTTTCAAAACGCAGCCGCTCCCTTCTCGTCTCTTCCTCTCCTCGTCCGCCTCTTCCTTGTCTCCCTCTCTTTCCTCCATTTTTAGCAAAACTTTAACCCACTTTCACCTTGGCAGGTCTTTACCCTTTCATTTTAGTGTAATCCTGTCCTCTTTCCTCTTCCAAACACGCAACCATTCTTGTTTTCGGTCATGGCAGATTTTGCCTTACCATTCTCATACAAGTTTGCACTAACGTTCGGATTTGAACAAGTTGACTCCTTTTTCGAATCTTTTCAACTTTCAAAACCCCGCCTAAAATCCGAGCAAATCGAAACCCTAGCCATTTTTCTACCCCTATAAATACGTCTCTAAATCGACAGCCGAAAAAGGAACTCTGAACAACATTTTCCCATTATTTTCATTACTATTCTAAATCTGAGAGTCTTTTTCTGGATAGCAAAAACAGCGCTGGACGAATCCCTACTTTTTTCATGTCTGGGGATTGAACACTGATTAGGATTCTCTTTTACTGATGTGTTGAGATTATTGAAAAATCAAAACTTAAAAAGAGTATTCTGTTCTATCAAAATTTTCGATTCGAAGGACTTTTTTCGAGTTCGAATTTGTCGCGTCGAGTAGAGATCCGAACCGACGTCCCCACTTCACTGTACCCACAAAAGGTCAGTGTGTTGGCTTTAATTTCGAATCTAAAGTTCCTGATATGTTCGTGTATATTGTTGTTCAGTTGGCTTAAATTCAGTTTAGCAGTCCAGTGGTATTATGCATGTCCCTGTTTGTTGAGTCTAGTTTCAATTTGATTCCAGTTTGGTAATTAACAGTACTTGAGTGTTTGTATCTTACCTCAGTTTAGCTTTCAATTTTACTTAGTTGTGTGGTATTTTGGTTTATAATATATTCAATTGATAGCTACGCCCTTTGATCTTGGGTCGGCCTTAGTTTAGTCTCTTAATGTAAGTTGGTTTAGTCAATCAGTGCGTGTGTGACTATTGTTGATTACGACAGGCATATATGAGTCCTCTCCATGTTAAAAGAATAGTGTTTGATCTTGAACGTTGTTTTGGGTTGCTGAGTGTTATGACAATTTCAAGACAAGTCAGCTTAGGTGATCGAAATTCATTTCTGTTACTAGCATATTCTCTGTCCCGTTTTTTTTTCTTTAGTTTGAGCCATTCGTGTTGAGGGAATCTATATAGTTAAGCTTATATTATGATTCTCGACCCTTTATCTCTCTCTGACTCCTTCCAAACGGATGAAATATCACTGTCCTATAGTTGAAACTGTTAGCTGTGCATTTAGAAAATAACGTTTAAGATTTGGCATGTATTATATGTTGGTTTTAGAATGGCCCATAGAACTGCTCCTTCATTTCATGACTGTTTGAAATACTAGTTAATTTTAAGGACCAAAGATGGATTGTCATATTCGAGCTCAACTCAAGGTCCATCTGGCTATGATGTTTGGCTCTTTTGCTTGCTTGGTCAGGTTCGCCGTGTTTAGCTATCATAGTTAATGATGTGCTTGCCAGGATGATTATGAGCATGTTTAGTTTGTGTTTAGTTCTCGTTCATCACATATTTGTTAGGATAGTCCCAAGCCATTAGTGAGCTCAAAATGCTTTCTTTATGTTTATTTGGTCTAGTTGTCCCCCATTAGAATATTAATCTGTTTATGCTAAATTGTCTTTAACGCAATTGTTATTCAAGTCATGCATATGTTGGCTGTTGGCCCAGAAATGCTAGCCTGTTGGTTTGATAGCTGGAATAATATATGACTAGTATGTGAACTTATGTTATTTACTTTCTTATTATGTGAGCAAAATCTGATCCTTGACTCATGACTTCTGTGCCAATTTTAGTTCATAGCATATGTTAGTATACTGATAATGAACCTGGAACTGTTCTGGGTCTGAGATTCAAGCATCATAACTAACTCCAAGCATGCTAACATTAGTTTGATTCGGAAAACTTGGGTTAGACTAGGAAGGGAATGCACACTTTACCTGTTATACTTTCCAACCCAAAATGATGGGCAGCTCCTTTAAACAAATGCGTTAGTTGTTCAAATATGGGACTAGATAGTTCAGAATCTGTCCTATTCGGAATACTTGTAAATATTGATGTGTTTTAGAAATAAACTAAGTGACTCGATCTATCATAGCAGTTCAAAGTTTGCCAATGGTCATCCTGTCTGAGTCAAACAATATCAAATCTGTGTATGTTCATTGTCCTGTGGGATCAATTTTATTTTATATTCGAGTACTGATTGATTTGGAATTTGTTTCTTATTTATTGATCATATACTAATCCTTTTCCTTTGTTATTTGTGCATGAACATCGCATACGAGTCCCTCGGACTTATCTTCTCCGCATTTTGGTGTTGGGCCAAAAGCCCAACATGATCTCCTCCGTGTCAACCCCTCCTCTGTCACAGCAAAGAAAAAGGGAAAAACGAATTCTGGGCCAAGCCCAATAACAGCAAACAGCCGCAGCAACGATATGAATTTACTGGGCTTAGGCCCAGTGACGTGAACAGTTCGCAGTAGTAGTTGGGCCTGGAAAATGGGCCAGATCCATTTAAATTTTCTTTCCCTCTCTTTTATCTTATTGCTGTGTATTTTGATTTGTTTTGTATGGCTAACACTTTGTCTTATTTCGTTTCCTTAACTTAGACGAATTCTAGTGATTTAGTTTTAGTATAAAGGGTAGTTAATTTAAGGGAAAACTAATGAGTAATTTCATAAAGTCTCATTTTCCTCTTTCTTAAAGTTATTTATTATGTTCCTAATATTTATCTTTCTTAGAATAATTGATTTTTAAAATAGCATGACTACATATTTTGAACTAAAAGAATTATGACTCACTTTTACTATCTTAAAACTTTCAAGATGTCCCTAATATATAAGTACTAATCCAAGTATACTTTATAAACATTATTTTTAAGATTTATTCATTAGGTATACTTTAGTCTAAAATAACTAAATAAAGTCAACAAAAAAGAAACTCATGTCCTCTGTACCATATTTATAATAAAATTAGATTTTAGTTGGCATTATCACAGTAATACAATTTTACCTAAAATTCAAATTTGCTAAGCCTCTTCTTAAAAGGTATTATTTATATTTTTTACAAGTCCTATTTTAAATAGCATTTTTATATATTTACCTATAACTTTAGTAATACTTACAAATTATTTCTTAAATGCTATAAAATAATACATTTACACCTAGCCTAATTAGATTTAAGTCTGGTCGGATTAACCATTATTAATGGAACTTACAGGTTAGTTGATCTTTCGAATTTTGGTTTCGTATTTAATAAAATCAACTCTAGATTAATAACTTTAGTTAACTTAGGTGTCCTAATTCACCATAATTAATTAGGTGCTTTAACTTTAATTAACATTATGTTGTAAACTATTTTGACCCCGGTTGAAATAGGGTATGACAACAAGCCTGAATTAGAGATATATTTGTACAAAAGTATAATAGTGAGATTCCAACCAAAATAGGCGTCGTAATGAAGGTCAGAGGCATCGAGATTATTGCATTGGTGAAAGCAGTACACACATTTGACATTGACGTGGGTGGGATGCACACATAGTCATTGCAAGGATATCGTAGTCGATTGAAGACATGGCATTTTCGGAAGACTACATAGATCGAAGTATTATGGTGAGGTGTTAGAGAATTGTTACGGGAGGAATCAAGCTAATGGAAAATTAGGGAAATATAGAGGCTACATATTCTGTTAAAGGTTTGCGGGAGATTACGGAAATGTACAGGATACATTTAGAGAAGGGAAAAAAGAATAAAATATTGATATCATTTTGATTTCTTTGTAGCATGTGTGACTAATTATCAATAAAAAAAACCCTACCACATAGTGCTAGTTCACATAATTATATTATTGACATTATTTATCTTAGTAAGGATTTGTTTAAGTTAATAAGATATTATCCATGTGTTTGCAATACAATCTGTTGGATGTTGTTGTATAATATGTTATTTATTAATATGAAGAGTTGAGTAGTTTAATTCAAAATTCTAAAATATTTTTACTATAAGAAGTAGAGAATTTTCCTTTATGTATAGTTATTTTTAAATTTATGGCCTACAAACTTCAATATTAGCAAAGCAAAGTAAAATGATAAATATCATTATTTCTTAAAAAATTTGGAGCATCAAATTTTTGGGGGCCTAAATCAAAGATTTCAGTAGCCTCTTGAGCCACCCTAATCACAGTAGGCTTAAACTTCATTATTACTTACTAATTTCTAACCGTAAACATCAAATAAACCTCAAAATCCGGCAAAACCGAAGCATCAAAGTGCAGCTAATAAGCTACACATCAATTACTGAAAAATCACAATATGCTTAACTTTCATTATTACTAATTTCTAACCCTAAACATCGAGTGAGCCTCAAAATTAATCGTGCATAACTGAAACATCAAAGTGTAGCTAATAAGATAAACACCAACTAAATTCATCAACGAATTAATTCAAGTAAGAATTACCCTTCCAATTGTTGGATATATATTGATGAACTTAGGACGAATCATAACTTCAAAACTGATTGTAAAAATTAAAATATATTCATCAGTAGAAATGTTACCAAAAAATCGTCGTCGTCGTAAATCGCAGATTGGTGAATTCAAAGTTGATTCTAGAGGGTAAAGTTAGATGCTTAGCGACGTAGGCATTTTTTACTTCTCCCTAGGAGTTCCCCTTTTATCTCTGCGAGTGACTCAACAACTTTTTGAGTGTAGGTGGGATTACAACTCCTCTTGTCAATTAAATACATTTTCTCTCTCTCTCTCTCTCTCTCTCTGTTTTTTTTTTTTGTTTGTAATTTTTTAAAATAAATTTTCATTTGGGATTAGTTAAATCGATTTTAAAAAAAAAAAAAAAAAATCAATGTAGGGAGAATTAGTCAAGCAATGGATAAAAAATCAGGAGGGAGTTTTAATTCAACCGGGTATTAAAATTGGCGGTGGGTTTTATGTTCTTATGATGTCATATGTTCATCAGTTTAAATTAGGGATATATTTGTAAAAAAGTATAATAGTGAGGTCCCAATTGAACGAGTACTCAAACGTGATGTCCGACAGCAACGTTTGTGTGCCTAGTCGAATTTGCTTAGCAAAGAGAAAAACAAAGTGCTAGAATGTTTGATTTTGAAATTTGAGACTGAAAAGAAACTATATATGTGAGAGCTAAGCCGTTGGATTGACACAAATGAATGAGATTGAGGGAAATTAGGTAAAAAAGATAGGATTTTTGGAAACGCTTAAATTACAATAAGCATACATTTCGAGGAGGGTCCTGCTAAACTAATCCTATTTTTTTAGAAGCTCCTGATAACTAAATTTCATTATTCAGGAGGCTCATGATAACTAAATCTCATTTTCAGGAGGGCACGTGATGACTTAAATTATTAGTTTCTCATTCTCCATGAATTGGGTGGACCAACAAGTTCAAGTCTCCCAATGCCCAGTAATTCTTGAATTCTCATGTCAATAGCTAACCTCAAACCCAGAATACAGCCCTCATAATCTGTCATGTTGTTAGTACAATAAAATCGAAACTGGACTAGAGTAGTGTTGCTCTATTTTTTTCAAAAATAAGAACTACCCTTATTAAAACTCCCATCATGTTAGAAGCTTCATCATAGAGTAATGATGACCAACTTGGATTGTTATGAGAAGCAATTTCATCAGCACACACTTTTTTAATCAGAAGAGATGTTTTCAATGGTTCATATTCTTCATCAACGAGATTCTCAGCCAAATGGTCTGCCAAAGCTGGCCTTTCATTGTAGTCTGAGTTGTATTGTTAATGTCAAACTTTATGAAAAAGATCTGCCATTTTGCAAATCTACCTGTGGAAATAGGCTTCTGAAAAATATACTTTAAGGAATTCATTCGAGAAATGAAATAAGTAGTGTAGGAGAAAAATGCTCCAACCTATATACTACCCCAGTCAGGGTTCAATATGTCCTTGCAGAAGAATGTACTTAAAGGACACTCTTACTAGATAGTAGATGATCAGTTCCTTCTTGCCTGTGATGTCATGTTGACCCAATACACAATCAAAAGAACTCTCCAATGAAAAAAATTATTCTACTTAGATATTTACACCAATCAGCAGATAAATTGAGGTGGGAATGAGGATTTAATTAATCTTAGTTAAGTGAGGAAGTGTGTGATAACATGCATTTGCAGACAAGTATTCGCAGAGTGGTGCCACAACTTGGTAAAGTGGGTATAAACGTAAATATTAATTCAGTATTGGTAAATATGAGTTTGATTATGATGAAATCATTTGTTCTGTAGTCAATTATTTGAATGTGTTATTTTCCTATCAGAGTAAGCATGGAAATCCATACCTGAATCACATAAACAAGAAAATAGTTAAGTGAAAAAGAAGTTCAATCGAGCAGCAACATTGAAAAGGAAGTTCAATCGAGCAGCAACATTAACTGCACCCAAGTCCAATTGTTTTTATTGTTGGTATTATTTTTGGACAATGCACGTATAAGCATTTAGTTGAAATGTTCGTACCTCTATCTACTCGAACACCATACTACTATGTTTTTTTTTTTGGATAACTGTGGTGTCTGAGTTAGTTTTTGGGCATCTCAATTAATTTCCCTGCTACCTTCCACTAGAACAGGTACCAAATAACTGTCCATCAAGGCTTGGATAGATGGGAAAAATCGACTTGTGGTTTTGCTTTCAAATATCATACAATGTTGTGACTCATTTAAACGAATAAACCGTTAAAAGATATTTTTATTCATTTTAGACAGGCAACGGAAAGTGACCTACCAAAGAATAATGCAAGAAGATGGTTTACGTACTCAGTTCAGGCATAAATTATGTTGGTATTGTGAAATTTTTACAATGTACAACGTATGCACCATAGGGAAAAACAAGAGAGGGGGCCGGGGCGGGGGGGGGGGGGGTAGGGGTAGGGGACAAACTAAGAAGAAATACAATGAAATGAATTTACTTAGAGAAAGAAAACATAAGCAAAACTAGTCTTCTTCATCATCTTCATCGGCATCATCAGCACCAGCATCATCCCCTATGTCTTCCAGCAATTTATCTACATCTTCACCTAGCTCTCTCAGCCTATTGCTAAGTTTGTCCACTTTGCTCTGTTCTTGTCCAAGGCATACAAGCAGATCATTCAATTCAGCTTCACTCTCCTTCAGAGCTTCTTCCCTTGCTTCTTCCTTTAACGCCTCGATGTCTCCACTCTTCAACGCTTTCACTTCTTTTTCTAGTCGGAAGTTGGCTTGTTCAAGACTGTTGTACGCATCAGACAAGCTTTTAAGATCAGATTCCGTCTTCCCAGCTAAGTTTTTGTACGTTGAAGCTTCCGATTCAGCCTTAGTCTTTTCAGCCTTCAGCATCTCTATACGTTGAGAAGCCTCTTGAAGATCTCTACGCAGAGTCTCCAGTTGAACTCTGTCCGAACCCCCACTGACTTTGCGCTCAAGCGGGGATGAGCTGTTCCCACCAGTTTTGGCCAGATCCTCAGCCAAAGTGGCATTCCGACTCAAAAGGTCCTTCAGAGCAGGCGAATAATGTCAGTAAAACAGAGGTATGAAACAAAAGGGAAGGAGAACTCTGCATGCGCGAATCCCAACTATCCAGAAACGAAAAGAAAGTTGCTCGAAGTACGAAATGCTAGTTTTTGTGGTGTCTACCAGGTCACATTGGAGAATAGGTGCATAGGACTTAGAAGTATAAAAGAGTCAAATTACTCTACTAAGATTCAGAAACTTTTAGCAATATGACTAGCATTCATTTTGCAAATTTAACACAATGGTTTATGAGTGGAGAGCCAGAACTTTTAAACAGTGCAGACTCCAAAGAGGCTCATTAAGAAGCAAAGTTTTGCTTTAAGTAAAAGGATATAAAAGAATTATACCAGTCAGAAAGCACACAGGTAAGATTTACTCTCATAAATGCAACATCAAAATAGACCAAACTCACTGAGGTACCTAGAGGTTCATTTTAATATATAATGGTCCTACAAGTAACTTCACATTTCTTAAGCTTATCAAAAGAGAAGGTAACTTACCTTTCTTAAGTTGTCGTGCTGCAAAGTTTAATCATACCAAATAAAGATCACTCAATTATTTAATAATTGCAATGACAATTTTTCTCAAGTGTAACAAGTATCACCGGCTTTGTTTTATAACGAATTTTATCCTGAAGCTGAGACCCTAACGGTGCATGCAAAACTATATTCAGATGTAAAAAAGGTGAGAAGCAAATAATTCTAAGCTTGTATTTCATGGACAAAGTGCATTTATTAGGAACATAATTTATCCAAAAAGTCCTTACCTGTATCTCATGGCATTGCTTATCCACAAAAGTTTTCAACCGTTTGATATAGTCAACATCCTTCTCCCCACTCCTTAGTTCAAGTTCTGCTGGTACCACGGCCACCTGGCTCTTTGGGCTGCTGTAAGCTTCTACTATCTTTTCTCTAATATCAGCCTCTAAGCGCTTCAAAAAATAGACGAATGGAGAATCAAATACTGATGTAAGCATAGGATGCTCATTATTCTGATCAGATGATTCATTTCCGCCATCTTCAATCTCAGCCATACTAGCAGCTGTAGATCTTGTCAATGGTTTACGTGGCAAAAATGTCTTAGCAGATGTGAAAAGAGAGCTTTTCTGCATTTCGTCAAACTTCAAAAAGTATGATGTAAGCCCAACTTTTTGGCTTATGGCATCAACTATGCTAAAGGCATCCTTTCCACTAGCATTGCTTTTGTTGTAGATTACACATTCCCCTAGTAATACTGCAGCCAATCCCCTTACACTAACAGTTGTGGTAGGATTTGAGACCAGCTCCAGCAAATACGTTAGGTGAGGACGTGAATCAAGGAAGCATTGCACCGCATTTGGACAATCAGAAAGCCAAATAATTAGCAGTTTCAGGATAATGGGCTGAACAAACACATTCTCAGATGTGCTTGATTTTCCATCTTTACTTTTCATAGAAGAGGCAAGAGCCAGATACTTCACCATACGGTGTAACAACGGCTCCGGTTCTCCTAGAGTGGGCGTGGGTGCTTCAAGTTCAATTCGCAGAACCTGCAATGCACTTGTATGTTATAACCAAAGAATAGGGTAGACAAAACTTTTGTATCTTGTAGTAATTCTTATCACAGAAAAGACAACTTTTGTCTCTTGTAGTAATTCTTATCACAGAAACAGCAGCACATTCTAGCGTGACTGTTCTCCCAAATATAAGGTGTATATTGCTGTATCTAAAAAATGTAAATGAATTCTAGCTCCACAAAACATAATAGTTCAGAGCGCACACGAATACTGAAAGCAACAACAACAATATAGGGTGCTGAAAAATCTATTGACAACAGCCCAAAATGATAAAAAGCTTTGTTTTAGTCTGAGGAAAACAACTCTGCATGGTGGGAAGAACTTTGCATACCTTTTCCTTGCATTGGTTATTACCCTTGATGACATGCGAAAGAACACTGGCAGCTCTGGAACAAGTCTGCATATTAAATGTTAACATGCTGAGTCTATGACAAATGACAATTAATGCTCCAATGCATATTCTGATGAAGTAAGAAGTATCTAGAAGATGCAAGAAGTAGAGACGGTGGGGAAAGCGTGCTAAGCTAAAGTAAATGAGCTGACAAAATCCTAAAATATGCTCCAAAGATACATATTAATTCCTGAATCAACAGATATGTCCTAACAAAGGGCGAAGCACCAAGATCCAAAATCTTTTGAGACCCATTTTGTTTTTTCAGAACTAAGATGACATATTTAGCTTCTCACCAAGAAAGGATGATTGGAAGCATGGTGAAAATCTAAAATGTGCAATACTCTTGTGCACAGCAGATATAAAAACCAAGCCCAGAAAGAATGATAATGGTGTAAGCAAAATGAAAATGGATTCAGGAAAAATAACAGGTCAATTTTCACCTCTAATATTGAAGAAACACAATTTTCTAATCATGGAAAATAAAATCAGTAAACTGAAAGAAGTGGATGTTTTGGAAGGACAAGCAATGTATAAACTTTAAACTACACATGTGATACCTTTCAAAATACTCCATTTTAACTAGTAAGAAGATCAAGAGCAACTATGTTTGGATAGCGTATTACATTAAGTTAGGTGATTAAGCATCTAAAATGATGGCTTGAAATGTAAGAATGAATTTGTTAGCTTAGGGAACATTACGTCAAGATTTGAATAATATATATCCCCTCACAATATTTACGGACTAAACTACTATCCGTTTGTTTTACAATCTGATATTATTATTTTTTTCCTTTCTAATAAGTAACTTGATATCATCTTTTCTTCTACGTACAACTCAGTAAGAATGATTTCTAGAATCTTCATTATTTTACTATGTTTGATTGTTTTTCTTGTGGTTTCTAGCTTATACGAATGAAATATTCTAAAGAAGTGTATTGCAAGCAAATTACGTCATAGGTTAGGTAGCACTTGCCAATTGTTTCTCTTCCATGAACTGGAGTATCATGTATCAGGAATCATGGATACTGAATGAGTCTAGGATCCTCAAATAATAGTCTTGCAGATGTGAGAAACTATGCACTAATAAAGATCAAGCGTTAAAGTGTCTATTTGAAACTTTTTGAATAAAGAAGTGTCTATTTAAATTTTTCAGAGAACCACGAAAAAGTGTGTAAACCTATGACATTACCTCAAGATCACCTTCGTTTTCACCTGTGGTAAGACCATGTAGAAGCATGCTGCCAAAAAAACAAGAAGAGAAAAATAGAGATGGTGGCCTGAGATATGAAGTCATTTTGAAGCAAATGGACACCTTTGTCTTTTGTGTGTATTTGCTTTTTAATTTTGAATGTGGTGCATGTATTTATGGGATGATCAGGGGTAATTAATGGACACCTTTTTCAGTGAGAAGACATGGCAAATACCCTAAACTAGGAAGAAACTTTCAACAGCATAGATTACCTTCCAAATGACATGTTAATATCCTCCTCAACAGGGGCATGAATCATTGACTGTGGCTGCAGAATTAGAGTAGATGCCAACATTGTCTGGCCATCTGGATTTTGCTGCACCGATCACACAGAACATGCTTTAAAAAATGGTACATTTCAAGAAAGCACAATGCACAACTAAAAACCAAACAAAGGAGATGGTAAAGGAAGCGCTGTTGAAAAATGTCCGACATCATTCTGAAAGCGTAACATACAACTGCTTGAAATATCTAACCATTAAGCAAGAACTCAGTTAAGATGCCAACCTGACAGAAGTTCTTGAAAAGATAGTCAGCTGCCATGAATTCTTGCTTACTAGAAGTACGCAAAAGTATCCGGAGGACAGAATTCAAAGCAGGTTCTAAATCTGGTTCCTCTCCGAGCCTTTTGCTTGCAAGTTCTTCGAGATTCTTTGGGTGATTCGCAATCAGATCACCAATGCAATGAAGTGCCTGACATTGACGAAAGCCATTTTAACATAAAGTTTCAAGAATCCACTAGCTATAGCAGCATCTATACTGAACAATGTTTACTATATTATAATGTCAATGGAATTCGAAGCAGAAAAGTCATAGTAAACTTTTCTTTATTTTGCCTAACCGACTATTGAGAAACCATGAAAGTTGATTAATTAGAAAAGAAAGCCATCTATTGCAGGCATCAAGAAACAGTCAACTCACTGTACAACGCACTGGAACTGGAGCCCATTGGCTTTCAACTCCCACCATGAAGAGATGGTCCAAGACCCTTTTCTACAATATCAATCAGATAAGTTAGGAAGGTGATGCGATAATCCAAATGTAAGCAGTTCTCACATTGATGGAAGGAACAAACCTGAACCAAGACTGTTTTATTAGTCAGCTTATTTGAATCTCTGCCAGGATCAGTTTCTGGGCCACCCATGATTAGCAAATTAATGGTATCTAGCACACTGAGTAGATTTATTGTCTACTGGCAATCATTTAAGGCAAAGAAATGAGAAAAGACCAGTAAGGCTTAGGTACAAGAGAAAATCATATCAGCAACATATTTAATATATATATAAAAAAAAAAAAAAAAATAGAAGATGAAAACAAATGGATTATGGGTTTAACCTTCTGTTGTGAAAATCTGTAGGTAGTCCCTCTGAGCTTCAGAATTGATAGCAACTGATCAAAGCTCATCGTCTCTCTAAGTAATACCTGGAATAGATTCACAGTAAGTACTAGGAAAATTAAATTATATTGAGTAATGAACACTAGGGAGGCACCCAAGCAGAAACCTGATTTGATGCACTATTACGGAGAAGATTGTTCAGCAGTTCAAGACAGTCCTGAAGAATTCCCAAAGTAAAAGCAACAAAAAGTTTCAGTTAAATGTTCAATAACAATGCAGTGATCAGAAATAAGTTAATATTACTATCCCACATTCTCTAGGAACCCAGATGCAAGCGCACTTGTAACACATATATAATCAATTTCTAGAAACCATGAATTACTAATATTTACAATAAAGAATGATGGTGATTGAATGCCAGAAATAGGTAAGAACGTGACGAAACTTCTGCTCAGACAATGAATACAACAACAACAACATACCCAGTGAAATCCCACAAAGAATGGAAAAAGTAAAAAGGCAAGAAAATGACAGACTACACAAGTTCAAAACCTTTCTCCAGCATGATTAGCCATACTTTAGGTGCATGTGGTTTAGCTGTAGTGCTTCCATGCCCGGTAAATGAATTGAAATCTTTCTCCTTGGATTGAAGAGGAAGAAAAGAAGTGAAAAAGGCCTAACTTTTGAAAGTAAGTATGCCTACTTCAAATTGGAGAAAGCCTATTAAGTTTTCCAGCAGCAAGCTATGATCTCATGACCTGGGTTAGGCATCTCATAGAATTCATTGGCTCCCACCCCTTCTTTTAATTAAAATATCTTTATCATGTGAAGCCATTATGATAAAGATGAGTTAGCAAGCTCCTAAGCTCAATACAGAGGCCGATTCTCATATCCGTTGTTTTATAAGTAAAGGTAATTTTAACTGGGTTGGTCCATGCAGGTCTTGAAGCTCATGTTATTAGCTCGATGCTTTAACGAACTGAGCTAATGGGCCTCTAAGTTTTTTGCCTATAAATATTTAGATTAAAACCTCTCCCAACTACCCAAGGGGGGAGAAAGAGGGGCAGAGACGAGTGGCATAGGAAGAAACCCAGAGTAATTTTAAAGGATGACAGCGACAAAGAAAATGAAAGAGAAGCAATTTGATCAACAACGCAAAACTGCTCCTCACCATCTTTTGAGACAATAAAGATAAGTAGGTCATTGAGCTCCCATTACCCAAATTAAGAAAACATCATATATTGGAATATTTGGTTTTATCTTGAAATGTTGACTGGTAACAATATTAAAAGCTATGTTGCTCGGACTCTCCAAAAATGATGCCGCACCCATGTCGGATCCTTCAAAAATGCACTACTTTTAGAATCCGAGTTGCCATTTTGAAGAGTCAGTTACAAAAAATATTATCAAAATCAGCATGAATTTAAGTGAAGAACCACTAAATATTTCAATGACAGTTGAAGTGAATTGAGCACATGATTACTGAAATAATTTTTGACAGCTCTCTCCAGAAAATTCGCTGGATTGTTTTGTTAACGCAAGGGGATGCGAATGCCACATCAGAGTCATCTAAGTTTTTAACTATTCTAAAAAAAGACATTTTAGACTTGAGCTTAAGATTACTTGTCCAAACCTGCACAACAACTCCTCCTTCTGAACCTCCCTCCTCTTTTATAATGCTGAATATCTTATCAAAAGCACCTTCAAAGACCACAATTTTTTGAATTTCCTGTAGATTTCAAAGGAGTTAAGCCAAATGCTAAGAACAAAGTAAGTGAAATTTGAAGATCGAATACTTTTAGAACAGGGGGAGGCAGCCACCAAGAAAAGGAAGCAGCACTTACTTCAGCCTCACGGGTCAAGTAAGTCAGAAGTAACAGAGCCTCATTTCGTATGACCTTCAAGACATCACAAAGTTAGAATCCCATGAAGACAAAGAGCATAATAATTTTATCATTTCCAGTTCATACCTCACGATCCATAAGCATATCCATCAGCCGTGTGATACCACGGGGAATGCTAAGAATAGCTTCCTGTAACCTGAATATTATTTCAGCATGTTGTCTCCTCAAAATGGGTTTAAAAAAATTATTTGAAACAATATGCATGAAAGTACTAAAGATACCTTTGTGGAGAATTAGTTAGGAGGGCTGTCAAAAGTTGAAGTGTATAGTATCGTACATAGAAATCCTCCTCTGACTGCCAGAGAATTAGATCAGCCAATTGCAAAGAGATTACTCACTATACAACTAAAACAAGCCAAAATAATAGCGATAATGCTTACCAACAAACTTAAGAGAAGAGAGATATTATCTACTTCTCTCGAAAGCAAGTCACTATTCATCAAAGTTGGCTGAACCACATTCGGAGGCCCTTTTACATGATCCATTGGACTTAAGGCGCTCACAAGAGTTTCCAGAGCTCCCCTGACCTTCAATCACCCAATATGAGCAATTTTTAGTACTAAGTGAGACGGGGAAGGTAAAAATGTTGCATAAAACGTACATCAATTGAAAAAAAGGGAAGATTTTGCCATTTGCCACCAATGGAAATAGAGGACCTATAAAAGTTGTTGCCGTGTATTTATTTTTGGTAAAGTAAAAAGTAGCAGGCTTTTTTTTTTTTTTGATCAAGTTAAAAAGTAGCAGGCTTTATCATCCAGGGATCAACAAAATCACAAAATGCACTAGATCTTTCAAAAGTAAATACCTTGTAGTCCCACTGAGTTAGTTGCACAAAGTTTTTAGTTGGAGATAGCGTCTAACAAGAATTGTTCTTTACCAGCAGAAGACCCCCAAGATCAATCGATGAACAACAGAAAAATGGTCCACAGTAATAGTGAAAAATATCTCAACGGAAGTAGGAATTTGAAATTATTGTAACTGTAGTTCTCTGATTGGCTGTTGACCTTGGAAACTGATATGGAAAGTCAAAATTCCATATAAAATTGCTTGCTTTACACGGCTGTTGGCAAAAGAGGCGGTCTTGACACAGGACCATTTATCAAGAGGGGGTATCAATTATTCTCCAGATGTTACTTATGTGGAAAGGAGGCAGAAATAACCAATCATCTTTGTTTGCATTGCAAGAAGACAGATCAACTATGGAAGATATTTATCAATATAAGGGAAATCATGTGGGCTATGCAATGAGATTACCTGAAGTTTTAGATGTTGGAACAGAAAAGATAATCTCCCCAACGAGAAAGAGAGATGGAGAATTGTCCCAACTTGTATTTGGTGAACAATTTGGAAAGAAAGAAATCCAAGGTGCTTTGAAGATAAATGCAGTATTATACTGAAGCTAACGATGAAGTGTCTAGTCCTTTTCTATTTTTGGTGTAAACAAAAGCACCTAGGAGATCTTGAATATATTTTTGATGTTTTAGAATGCTTGTAAGAAGACAAAGGATTGGAATCCTTCCTGTACTCCACACTGTAATTATGGGTGATGCACATGTTTTGTGTGCAGTATGTTTTATATATACACAACATATGTTACCTTTTCCCCAAAAAAAAAAAAAAAAAAAAAAAAAAAAAAAAAAAAAAAATTCTCAAAGTGTTCCCTTCCCTCTAGTTAGTCTCTTTAGGAAAAACCTAATATTAGTAGTAATTCTTAAAAAAATTAACAAAACTGAAGGGGGAAAAGGAAAGATGTTAAATAGCAGCTAGCGCATAAATTACTATAAGACGTGTTTTCTTTTCCATTTAGGCCAGTAAAGAGACACGTGTCCACAAGAAATCATCACCAGCAGAGTGGGTAATGAAACTTAGTCACGACAACATTGACAACATTAGTCTTTAACAGAATGGTATTGACTTCACGCTGACCATCAATATATTCACTCAAGTCAAATTTACAGCGAACCTTTGGTACCACAAACACAATAAATCATCCAATTAGCTAGCGCTATATACCAGACAGCATGACAAGACGAGAAGTCTCTACAACGATATAGCTTGAACTTTCATGCCAATGATACACAGAATGCATAAGCCCCATTAAAATAACATTAACATATCTTTCAATTTTAAAATTGGCAACAAAGAAATTGTACCATTTCAACATCATCACGCTCCTCCTTTAAGACGCTCAATATCACTGGGAATCCTGCAAGAAATAAAAGATTTAAATAAACATCATTATATAATGGTGAAGAAAAATAGGAACATAATTTCCTCGTCCAGAAAACAAGATCTAGACACTAACCCATTGCTCCAAAGGCCATTTTTCCATCATGACTTTCAGAGACAACAGACTGAAGTTCGAGCATAGCAGCTCTCCTGTCCTCAGCCAGCACACCGTTGCTAATCCGGTCAAGCAAACGTTCGACATAGCTATTGGTAAAAACAACAAACTAGATTAATCAACATGCTAGACAAGGGCCTCATTGGCCTAACTTGAAAACAGCAAATAGCAGATAATCAGCTGGACAATCTAAGGAAAAACTCAATTTCCAGGATCATAATGTTTTAAACATTTTCCCATCTAGCAAGAAGACATTTCGTCTAACCACACTGGAAATATAAGTACTGCACACAATCTCTACCAAGGGCTCACATTTGATGGATGGTACAAACACTTAACCCATCAAGAAATATGATTCAAAAGGGTATTTTTCTGAGTTCAGAGTGAATAAATGCAGACCGGAACCTATTTTCCTGCCAGGAAGTGGATCATTTATGTTATTATCTTTTCTTCATATGGCTATTAGTTTTAAAGGGCCCCTCGAAGATGAGTGGGACAGCTTAAAACTCGGAGTATAATGGGTCCATCCCGCTACCTTTCTTCACTTATATACCAATCGTTTGTCAGAGGGTTTCTTACCATTAAACCAAAGTCCTGGAGGTTTATTGTTATTATTATTTTCTATTGAGAGGGGGAGGGGAAGAGATGGGATCCTCATAAATCTTGCCTTAAGCAACACTTGAAATTAAACCCCAAGGGATTCGGTTAATTGTCATATCCATCCAAAAAACAAAGGTCTAAGATCAAATCCTGCTTCCAATACACCTTGGAGCCAAATATGCCCTATGTACATATATATGTTGTTAGAGTCCCACATTGGTTGAGGATATGGGATTTTATCTCCTAATTATGACTTTGGCAATTCTCGCTCATGAGCAAGTCTTTCAGGGTTATGTTGTAAAGCACAACAAGTTCCATCTTAGGGTATGCTGAACTTTTGGATATCAAACTTCAAAGTGGACTTTCTTAAAATAGAAAGAAATTCTCATTTGAATGCTGCTGCTTCCATATTAGAGCATCTTTTTAACCATGACCATCAAAGTGATCACATGAATACAACTTTACCGTTTCTCCAAAATACTATGGCTCCCAAATGACAACAAGAAAATTTAAAGGACATTTACTTTACTAATACAGTTTAAACCAAATTATTCTCTTTAGTGGTTTTCAGGAGTACCAATTTTTCAAACGATTTGAGTATCGTCCAAATGAGTTAAATGGATATTGTAGGATTCATATAACCGACCCCAACTGATTTAACATTGAGTCGGCAGTTATTTTTGTTTTCAGGTGCACCAATTGTATATAGCATAAACAACCACAATTCATAAATGCACATTAGAGATTAATCAATTACAGCTAATCAATACAGGAATTGATCAAACAAAAACTTACCTATCTTCACTCGAACCCGAGTTTTCATTACCAAACACCCTTCCAAGTGCACCCTACATAACAAAACATTTCAATCACACCTAGCTACACATTATCAAAACATGTCGAAATTGCACGGTTTGCCCTTCAAATGGGCTGGTCTTCAATTAAAGACCAACACAAAAAAGGGACAAAAGTGCAAATGACCAGACATCCATACTATATTTTCCATGAAATAAAAAAAATTACCTGGTACTTAGCAACTAAGTCCATCCGTGTATAAGGTAATAATCAGGATTCTGGAACACATTACAAGAAAATAACAATAGGGTCAAACTCAAATCTAAAATTGGAGAAATATAAAAACTAGATAAGAAAATAACAATAGGGTCAAACTCAAATCTAAAATTGGAGAAATATAAAAACTAGATAAGAAATATATATGTGTGTGTTGTGAGTTTACCTGAATGAAACAAAGAACGATCAATCAGATCGCAGAGAAGAAGTAAAAGAATGGGAGAGAGATAGAAACAGAAACAAGAATAAAGAGGGTCGGGTCAAATCGTAAAAAGGGTGTGGATTTAGAACTAATGTGGCGTGGATTCCACTAATTTGAACTGGCCCATTTGTAAAACTGATGAAAGTAATTGCACGGTTTGGCCTTCAATATAAGACTGGTTGTTTATTTTTGCCCTTTGGTCGATATAACTGATAAATATTATGATGTGTAATTTTTGTCTTTTTAGGTATAAGTTTGATTTTGAAGGATAAAAATTAAAGACCAACACAAAATATGGACAAAAGTGCAAATGACCCAAGTTGGACTGGATTTCACCTTTTTTTTTTGAGCGGACTAAACTTCATTTAGGGTGGTCTTTAATTTTGGCCTTCAAATTGGTGGTCTTTAATTTTTTTTCCCTTCGCCTAATACCCTGAGATTATGGGTTCGAACCACGGCTCAATTAAAAAAAGAAGAAATTTTCACAAGGCAGATGGTTTAGTTCGCAAGACAGAATTGTACCTTCAGGTCTGCCTTAAAATACTTCGTCTATGTTAAGGACTTAAAATCTTAAATTAGTTTTATAAGATACAAGTACGGGAAGTTCTAATGTGGGAGGAAGAGAAGAAAAGGATGTATTGCATGCTGAGAATGATTTTTTCTCCACTTACGAAGCGATTTTACCACACGAATGCGAGAATCATCTTGTTCCGCCTGTTGCAGGAAGAATGAGATACCAATTTGCCACTTGGTTTTCAAGAGTTTTGTTTAGCTTTCCATAGTTGTGGAGGAGACGAGGACTTCTAGACAGGTTCTGTCTCAAAACTCTGCCTTGCGAATCCAAATGCTACGTTGCGAATTTTTTTAAAATTTTTGACTGAGCGGGAGTTCAAATCCGAAATCAAGAGATTTTTAGTGAAGCACAAAAATTAAAGACCACCAATATGAGGGACAAAAATTAAAAACCACCCCAGCGAAGGGCAATCCTGCAAATTGCCCGGATTTCACGACCCAAATTGCAGCTTTTGACGCTATTCATTAGTATCTTTTCTTTTTCGACTTTAAATTGTATACATGAACCATATAGTTCTTTTTATATCATCGGATTAAATAGACCTATGATAATAAGTATAACTCTTAAACAGATGTAAATGATGAGGCAGAAATGTAGGATATAATAATCTGCTATATATATAGTCAAAACTATATTCTCTATACTGGTGTGGATATATATATATATATATATATATATATATACACACATTCTATTTCGTAATTTTACAAATTTCCAATCACTCTATAATGGTGTGGATATATACATTCTATTTCGTAATTTTAGAAATTTCCAATCACTCTTTTATGTACACTAATGTAATATAATATTCCCTCCGTTCACTTTTACTTGTCCACAATGAACTTTGCACGCCCCTTAAGAAGCAGTAACTGAAGTGCATATTTGACCATAATACCCATATTAATGATGTATAGATTCAATGAAATTGGAAATGATTTGAGAAATGAGTAGTTAATATTAAGGGTAAAACAGAAAAAATAATATTGTTTTTCTCTTAATATGCTAAAGTGGACAAGTAAAAGTGAAAATTTATTTTTAGTATAGTGGACAAGTAAAAGTGAACGAAGGGAGTATATATACACTCTATAAATATACCTAGTTCAGTTTCTCAATAAGCTGGTGGGTTTATTTCTTTGCTGAAAATATTTGTTTCAAACCTTACTTTATGACTTTTTATCCAAATTACGTGCTTTGGTATCATTTGTTGAAATTTTATATTCGGTTCGTACAATAATTTGAGTTTTTTCTCCACTTTTAAAGAGTCAAATAAAGTAACATTTCATTAAATTTGTAAATGCGTTATGTCATCTTGAGCCGTGTGGACAAACTCGGACGTGCAGTTCTTAGGGAAGGAGAGCTAGTAGGAGTCATCCCATCCCAATCATTGAAAATGGAAAAAGTTCCAAGTTCCAACTTAAAGAATGCTTTTCACTTAGCTATGAAATAGCTAGATTGCTTTAAACTCAATAATTGAACGAATTGGTTTACTTTTATATGAAAATATGAAAATGTATTACAGGAGCAATTAGCATTCACCCTCTTGCATTCTTCATTTTCATTTAAATTCCGAGGAGTCAAAAATATTGACGTGGAACCTTTCAAATAAGGGTGTTAAGTGGGCCGGGCCAGCCCGAACCCGGCCCACCACCAGCCCGGCCCAAACCACTAAAAAGTGTAAGGGGGGGCTAGGTGAAAAAATTTAAGTGATAGGTGGGCTTTATTAGGGGTGGACAAGGTGGGCTTTATTAGGGGAAATTTCACAAGGTGGACGACCCTGTCCGCCCACCGGTAGCCGTTGATGGCCCACCGGGGCACCGGCCCGGCCCGGCCCACTTCAAATTAAAAAAAAAAAAAGATAAGTACTACATTTATTACTAATAATAAGTATTTTAAAAACATTATATCCCAATAAATTAGGAGTCTCTTTTTACGGAGCACTTTTAGTTTTCTTTAAAATTGTATTTTAAAGTTTAGACAATCTTGTTTTCTCAACAAATATACCTTTGATACATTTCAGTATATAGTATGTATTAGATTGTGGTAGTACTTATCTCAACAAATATACCTTTGATAAATCATTCAGTTCAATTTCATACCTTTTCACAAGTGTCTACGCAACACACCGGTACCCCCCTCCACCCCCCACCCCCCCTAATAGGATAGTACTCGACGCTCCAGACTTGTGGAGATATATGTCACCATAATGTTGACATTTAACATGTTCCTCATTTACTCGCTCAAAATGCATCCACACCGCACTTGAAGTTGATCTTCGAACTCGAGGAGAAGTTGGAGGTAAAGTAATGTACACTAGTTGAATGACAAATTTAGATAAAGAGAGAATTGTGAAAAAATTGTATGAAAATGAAGAAGAATGGAGAGGTATTTATAGTTTGAAAATATGACCAAAGTGAAGTTATTCATAAATTTAGGGGTTCAAATAAAATTAGCAACGACTAATTTTTTAAATTTACAACGGCTAGCTTTTTGAATTTGACGACGACTAAACATTTTTTTAATTTAGCAATTTTATCATTAGATGTAAATGTTAATTTTATTATTATTAGTAAATGTAAATGTCTATTTTTGTATTAGAACTTAAAAAAAAAAAAAAAAAAAAAAAAACCCGGCCCACTAACTATAACCCTACCCGGCCTAAAAGAGCCGGCTTGATTACCCGAACTTTCACCTTGTCAAAGTAGGTTCGAATCCCCACATTGTAATCCCCTTTAATAAAAATATTTTTTTAAAAAAAAAAAAAAAAAAAAAAAAAAACCCGCCGACCCCAGGCCGGCCCCTGGCTGACGACCGGGCCGAACACCCTTTCCCCTCTCCAAGCCCGGCCCCCTAACTGTGTGTGTGACTCCGCCCCGTGGCCCACCTTAAAAATGCTTGTACGGCCCAACCCGGCCCACTTGACACCCTTACTTTCAAATTTTATTTTGTCTGGGTAATGAAAGGTAGTAATATGTTAGTATCTAGGGGTGTTTTGCTAAAAGGCCACTCTCAACACTTATTTAGGTAAAAGGCCATAAGTCTCAAAGAATTGGCTAAAAGGCCACTATTTATGACATCATCAAATGAAGTCTCCCAAGTTGTCAACCCTAGACCCACAGTTCTAAAAAATACAAAACAGGCCCCCAACCACCAACATTAATTACCCCAATAGGAGCAGCCGGAATTTTTTTTTGTTCCCCCCAAAAACTCGAAAGTTGAAGCTCCCCATTTTTTGCACTTTTCCGATCCCGTTTCCGACAAATTTAGGCTTTTTCATCGAAAATGGGATTTAAACGACGGATTTCTTCCCTACTTCATTCATTGTAACTTAAACCTCTTAGAAATCATTGAAAAGAAGCTCGAATTATTTTCACCATTGTTATCAAAGCTCAATTATCAGGTGCAAATTTCGTCCGCGTCTATTGGTGATGGAGTTCGTTTTGGGTTCTAAATCCTCTTGTGGAGTCAATTTCCATTAAAAGAGTTGTATCCCTGCTGTTTTTTTTTTTTATATTGTCTGGATCTGGTATTGTTGTAAGTCTAGTCATCAACCAATTATAGACCATAGCAATAGTCTATTATATTGTTAGTATGGCGTCGATTGGAGAATATGTTATAGTAGGTGGTGATAACATGGGTGAATGGGTGGAGACCCCAAAATGTTGGAATTGGAATTCTGCGAGCAAGGTAACAGTGCCGATCGCCGTGCGTCGCAATGGTACGTATAACGATTTGGTTGAGAGCGTAAAGGAAAGCGGGGAGTTAGATTGTGAGCCCAGCGACTTGCGCATTAGTTATATGATTAATGGTCTGCCCACTAGGGGAAAAGCTCACCCTTCTTTCATAACGAATGATAGGCATGTGGTATATGCTTGATGTTGCTACTGATGGTTGTAGACCTGTTTTGAGAATAAATGTTGTTGAGAGGTCTCAAGCAGCGACAACATCAGCAGCAGCACCCCCACCCCCACCCCCACAGCAGCCAGTCGATGCAAATTCAATGTAAAATGAGAGCATGGGTGATCATTCAATGGATACGGATGATCATGATATTGATGTCGAAAAGTGTGATGAGCAGCCTAGTGGATCACAAACCAACCATGTCTTCAATGATGGAACTGATTTTTACATCGGGCAAACATTCGATAGCAAGGAACATTTAAAAATTCTGTTGAAGAAAGCTGCAATAAAGAGGCCGTTCGGTTTTGTAACGATCAAGAGTAATATCAAATACTATAAGGTGGAATGCACATCTCCTAATTGTGGCTGGATGTTGCGGTGTAGTAAGTACGAGAGCTCGGATAGGGTTCGCATTTACAAGTACGTTGGGGAGCACACTTGTGGTGTTGAACATGTTAGGAGCCTTCATAAGCATGCCTCGTCACATGTCATTGCATCAGTCTTGATGAATGACTATATTGAAAACAAAGGACCATCGACAAAGGAAATCCAGAGGATGGTTTTCAGGGAGTTTCATTGTAAACGGAGCTACTGGAAGTATTGGAAGGCTGGTATAATTGCTAAGAACTGGGTTAGGGGGACACCGGAGCACGGGTATGGTTGCTTACTAGCTTATTCTTACATGGTTGAGAGTCTAAATCCGGGTTCTAGAATTTGCATCAGGCTTTCGGATGGCAACAGGTTTTTATATTACTTCGTGTCTTACGCAGCTTGCATTCGAGGATATACCCACATGAGAAAGGTTATTGCCATTGATGGCACACATTTATATGGCAAGTACGAGGGTGTCTTGTTGTCTGCCGTCGTACAGGATACTGAGAACCATGTCTATCCTATTGCATTTTGAGTTGTGGACAAGGAGTGTGATGATTCTTGGACCTACTTCTTCCAGCAGCTCAAGTTTATAATCGCTGATGAACTGGACTTGTGCATCATCTCTGATAGACACAAGAGCATAGCCAACGGTATTTCTAGGACATATATGAGCATGCTCACCATGGACTTTGCGCCCGAAAGCATCTTTCTGAAAACCTCCGAAAGAATTTCCAATGTGGAGATTCTCTTCATGCATACTTTAATGCAGCAAAGGCATATGGTTACGAGGAGTTCGATGAACATTTTCAGCAATTCAGGGATAAAAGCCCTGAAGCAGCTCAGTGCCTTGAGTTTGAAATTATATTTAAAAAGTGGAGCAGGGCACATTTTCTAGCCAACAGGTACGATGTTCTCACCACAAACATTACCGAGTCGCTTAACTCAATATTGAGGGATGAAAGAGAGTACCCCGTGTCTGCCCTATTCACTTCCATTTCTAGGAGGTTTGCTGAAATATTCAGGCAGAGGCGTGCAGATATCGGCGATTCAAATAATATATTTGTGCCTTCGGCTGAAATAACGTTAAGGGAAAAGATGACTGAGGGTGATTCCTTATTTGTCAGTAATATAAATGGGGATGCCGACGAGTTCACCGTTATCGGCAGTGGCAGAACTGCCAAAGTCAATCTACTGAACAAAACATGTTCTTGTAGAGAGTATGACTTGGTGAAATTACCGTGCGCTCACCTGATAAGCCTTGAGATTGAAGTATAGAAATGGATATGGTTCAAGCATCTACAAGTATTCTTCACCGATGTATAAAGTTCAATCTTACATCCTTGGGTTTGCTGAAACAATCAATGTAGTCCCTCCAGAGTCTGAATGGGTTGTGCCCGAGGAGTATGCAAAGATGTACATTGCTCCACCTCTTTATGAGCCCAAACTTGGAAGGAAGAGAATAAAGCGTATCCACCCATCGTGGAATCTTTTAAGCCCAAAGGACGTGTAAAAGGGAGGATAAACAAGTGCTCACTTTGCATGGAAGCGGGCACAAGAGAGAACAACGTGCCGAAATAGAGAGGGATGAACTTAATGTATTTTTCAATGTATTTCATTGTATTTTTCTTGTACTTTGCAGTTTTTGGTTCTTCAAATAAATATTTCAGAGAATTGAATGCCAGTTCAATATTAATCAACTATATAATGGTTTATAATAAACCACGACTGTGTTCTATATATCTACTAGGTATAGTACACAATTAACTTAGAAAGCTAGTCTACAATAGACCATGCATATGATCTATAATCGCTTTAAAAGCCCAGCGACTGCCGGAGCGCCAAACGTCACGAATAAAAATTTGAAAAGCCTGCGGTTATGTCTAATCAAACCCATATTCAAACGCCACCTCCATTCCTATTTACACGCGTCGCTCATCAATTGGCCGGCGGTTTACTAAACCGAGGCGATGAGTCTATAAATCACCTAAGCCTATTTGTAAATTTCATCTCATGACTCTTCATCAAAAACACTCTCAAAAGTGTTGACACCCAATTTTGTCCCGCCTCTCCTCCGAAATACCTATTTATGCTGCTAATATTTTTAGAAAATTTAAAATATATATTTATATTTTTACTATAATTATTAGCCTCTTATCAATACCGGTGTTTCATTATTCTATTGCAGTTACTAGATATTGTTATTTATTACCATTACCACTACCACTATTTCAATTGCTATTGCTATTATTTATTAGTAGCATAATTAACTACTCACTATTTTACGACGTAAAAGAATTATTCCAAGTCATTTAGAAACGCAAAGAAGCATTTAAAGAGGGATTGGGCCATTCAATTTCAGCCAACTTGAAGCCCAAAAATAATCAGCCCAACATTTTTAAACAACCAGCCCAAAACCGGTAACCCGACCCGTTTTTCGTTTCAAAAGAGAGGGGTTCCCATTTTTTTTTCCTCTTTCAGCTTCACGCTGCCTCCCCTGTCCTCCCTCATCTCTCTCTTCCTTTCCTCTCTTTCCCCTTCAATGAAAACAGCAAAAGCTCAGAATCCTTTCGTTCCCAACAGGCTATGCATGGCCATTTCGGGGAAAGGGAATTAATACCCGTCCTTTCCCCGTCGATTTTCAACCATTGAAGGTTTGTCCTCTTCCTTCCACCTCTGGCTTTCGATCTGGAAGTTTTAATGGGTTTCGTCCCGTTGTGAAAGTAATTTGTTTTCTTTATCAGCTTTTTTTTGATCTTTTCGGGTACGAGTTTTAATAATTTTTGTTCTCTTCTCCCTGAATCTGATCGATGGCAGAGAAGATTTGAACGTTTGATTTCTTTTGAACGAAGGGTTGACTAAAAATTCCCGCCTAATTTTCAGTTTTTCAAACCTAGCAAACCCTAGAATTTGGGCTATAAATAATCGTTTCTGGGAATTGAAAAGGGAGTTTTTCTAGCCGCCTCAAACCCCCTTGAAAATATTAAGTTCTGATTCGCCCAAAATACCCAAAAAGATTAAGTTTGCAGTTCGTGGTGATAGTTCAAAAGATCGAATCGGAATACTCAAACAATTGTTTCTTTTTTTTTCCTGTTTGTTGTTGTTGTGAATCCGAGCCTCGCAAGCTCGGATTTGGTAGTCGTCGAGTGTAGATCGAAGACTCGCACCCACTTCGCTGCACCCGAAGCAGGTGATTCTTCTTTTTCTTTTGGTCCCTTTTAATTTGTTTTAGGATTAATAGTTCTGTTCTAGTTCATTTTATTGTTTCTATGTGATCTGTGTATGTAGTCCAAATATATGTATATATGTTAGAATAGTTAATCTGTGTTGAATCATACCCGTGTATTAGTTAATACCTATGTTAGTGTTTGTTCAGTCTAGTAGAGCCTAGTGTTAACTAATATGGTGTATCATCAATTAATTATGTAGTTAGCTTAAGAGTCATATATGTTAGATTCCTTCATCTATCAGCTTGTTCTAGGTACAGCCTTAAATTTAGTCAGTAGTTGTCAAATATGTGTTGAATGAGTTTTTTTTTTTATCGAGTCATTAGCATGCCTATAAGTTGGTTAGTTTGAATACTAATCGATCATGTGCTAGTTTAAATGTTGGCTAATTCATCTGGATGTTCAGTATGGTTCAATACAATCATGGCCAGTTATGTTTTTTTTCTTTTTTTTAGCTTTGATCTGTTCATGCCTTAGTTTGGCTTAATTTTCAATTTAGCAGTCCATAGCATCTCAGTTTTGGTCTAGCTTAATCTCGATTTTAATCATATCTATGTGTTCATGTGGGTTTGTGCACAATGAATTTTGTCAACTAGTAACGATATATGATATATCAACCTGTAGCGTGATCCTGTCTGCTTAAGTATCGGCTTAAAATAAGGTCTGAGTCTATCCCGATCAGTATTATGTTCTTCATACAATGCTAAGTTAGTGGCATGCCATGGTTTCTTTTTCTTTTAGTCGTGTGGCTGATTCTGTCCTCAAATAGCTCTGCTTCTGCTTCTGTTTCTGCTTTGCGGTTTCTTTTGTTTGTTGGGTGGCTGGTCCTGCCTCTGTTTTCTGTTTGTGGGGCTGATTCTGATTTCCTCTCTGTTTAGTTAGAATTGCTCTGTTAGGCAGAGATTTATGCTTTAGGGATTCATGTGACTTAAATACGTGACGGTTTTGTGTGTTCTGCATTTGTTGATTTATACATGGTTAGCTTGGGGTAAATGTGCAGTTAAATAGATAATAAGCTTGCTAAAGATTAACATAAGGTTCTTTTCTTTATTTGAATCTGATATATTATAAAAGAGGCTAGTAAGAATTTGCGTTCTTTTGAACCTATGTTAGGGAGGTTGTCTTGTGCTTGTTTAGTTTAAAGGATATGAATTGAGTTTGCCCTGCTAGTATAAAGAATGTGGAATTGAGTCTATATCTGAATATGCATGAGGTTTACTCAAATGTGTCTATGGTGTACGGTTCTGATGTACTCGTGGCATTTAATAGCTTATGGCACTTTAATAGCTTGTATATCCAAGTAGATGAGAAGTATACTACTGGCAGAATGTCCCATGAATAGCTTTGAACTCTCTGTTAAACGTGACATGATGGGCTGAGTCGTTTTCTAAAGTGTACATGGCAGTTTGTTTGATTGTCAGCTGAGTATGCAGGGGATATATCAAATATACCAAAATATATTCAGAGCTCTATATGCCACGCATGTATACAAACTTGTATGTTTAAGTGTATATGAAGTACATCCCTTATCATAGCAAATCTGTGGCTAGTGGCTAGTTCTCTATCTTTTTGGCTGAATGTTTTTGTTTGTACATGAATATTTATCCTTAAATTTTTCATGTGTGATGATCGTGTACTAATCCTTTTTCCTTTTATTTTATGCATGACCATCGCATACGAGTCCGAGGGACTCGTCCTTCTTCCGCATTCGGAGTTGGGCTAAAAGCCCAACGAAATCTTCCGAGTCATTCTCTGTCCAACACTCTGTCCACAGCAAAGATAGCAAAAAATAGAAATTCTCTGGGCCAAAGCCCACACAACAACAGTTGCTGCACTGGCCTTAAAATGGGCCGACCCATTTGATCTTCTTTCCCCTCTACTTTGATTTGTTATATATTTTGATTAGCTTGGTATGACTAACACTTTGTTTTATTTTGTCTCTTAGCTTAGATGAATTATAGTTGAACTTAGTGGGACTTAGTCTTAAGAATGGGTAGTAAACTAACAATTAATTCCACAAGCTTCATTCTTTTCATTTATCTCAAGACTAGTTATAACATTTAATATTGATTCTATTCATTTAGGATAATTAATTTGCAAATAGTGTAACTATATACTTTGAGTTAATGGAATCATACTTTCAATACTTCAAGATTTCAAAATGCTGTTGATATATAAATATATATTCAAGAACTTTACAAACAATTTCTCTAAGATTTGTCAAACTATACGTATTTAGCCGACTACAACTAAATAGAGTTTGAGGAAGGGAACCCATTACCCCTTTTTTGCATTTTATTTTCTACCTTACTATATTCATATAATATAATTTTATTTTAAATTTTAAACTCGCTATGCTTTTAAAAGGTCTCTATTCATGTGCAAGCCATTGCATTTTAACAACTTTAGTTTAAATAGCATTATTCAAAACTTAGCAATATTCATCAGTTTTACATGGCATTCGAAACTTCCTTTTATGCAAGATTAATATATTTGGTACAAACCTTATTTTAAATAGCATTTTAAAGCCTTAGCAGTATTTATGAAATATTATTATATTCTTCCTTTAAAATCTTAATAACTCTTATAAGTCTTATTAGCCTCTAAAGTCCTTTTTTCATAAATTATTATTTTCTTCAAGTTTATTTTAGCTAATATTATTTTCTTTTAAACTTTAGTGATATTCGTAAGCTATTTTCTTAAAAATTAAGCCTTATATTTAATCTAAATTAATTAACCTAAGTTTGGCCGGATAACCGTAAGTTAACGGATCCTAAAGGATGCCTAACCCCTTCCCTTTAGGATAATATAGAACCCTTACCTAGAATCACCTTTAGTTAAGCAGACTATTAACGGAGATTAGTTCTACCTTAAGTTAATAATTAGGTGCCCTAATTCACCTTAAAATCAATTAGGTGGCGACTCCTTAAAATCAATTAATAGGAATCACCAATATGTTATACTCTAATTTTGACCCGGTTAAAATGGGGTATAACAAAAAGTTGATCAAAAATGCCGAGAAGGATAAGAAATAGAGATGCAAACCGTCACCCCCAGTACCGAGCACCACATTCTGAGGTGCTACTCCTGAGGAACGATTTTCAGAGGCTCTTTAGGGGCCTCGGTGAGGATCGTGAGCGGTTAGAAGCTGCCATCCGCAGAATCATACGCATGCTGGCTAGGGCTGGGCGTTCGGTCGATTCGGTTTCATAAATTCAGTTCGGTTCGATTTTTCGGTTTGTAAAAAATAGGAACCGAAACAAAACTGAAATAACTTCGGTTCGATTCAGTTTTTGCGAGTTCGGTTCGGTTTTTTCGGTTTAGATATGGATGACATAGTTAAGCATCAATTTAACAAAACCAAATGACAACCATTCTATTATCATCTCTCTGTCCAATCTTTAGCACTAGTATACAAAAGCCAGCTACAATCAATTGGATCCCGACTTTATGGTTTCGCATTCATAATAGATGAGAACAAAAATGAAGGATTAATAAGACATCCCGATAGTGAGAAGCAATCAACACTTCACTAGACAATCAACCGTTTTGGTCTCTTTGTTTCTTCTCTCGGTATAAGCTTTATACATTTTCAAGAAATTTGTCGTTTTTTCTCTACTATAATAACACAATACGGACCACGGTCACATATTATAAAGAAACATCTATAATATTATCCATATTATAGATGGATAGTTGAGATACGGTATCAATAATTGGGTTGGACTTGGATATCTTTATATTGATCGATTGGGATTTGGGCCTTTTAGTTTATTATTTATGTAAGCGGCCAATATATATGTATAATATATGTTTCGAGAAAAAAGGCTTCGTTAAAATCGGTTTTCGGTTTAACCGAATTAAATTTTGCATAAACCGAAAATCGAACCGAATTGTTGAAATCTTATAAATTCAAACCAAACCGGACCGAATAAGCCGAAAAACTGAAACCGAAATTAACTTCGGTTCGGTCGGTTTTTTCTGTTTGAACCATTTTATGCCCAGCCCTACGTGCTGTGTGTGTTTCTAGAGCTCAAGGGTGTTGATCCCGATGCTTTGATCCCCCCCCCCCCCCCCCAACCATCCCCCTAGTTTAGTAGTTTTTAAGTTTATTTTTGTTGGGTGGTGTTTTTTTTTTTTTTTTTTTAAATCCGCCTATATTAATGAAATCAGCGTTTGTTATGATTTTTGTGTTCTTTATATTTTTCTGTTGTCTGTTAATTTAATGCTGTTTGTTGAGTGGAGTAATAACCAAACAAATACCGTATCTATAATAACCACGATTTATGGTCTATTATAGACCTCCATGTTGATGATCGATTATAGACCACATATATAAAGGGGATTGTTTTGGAATGAGAAGCTTGGTGAATGGGCACAAGTGTAAAGCTCGTAAAAATAATTAAAAATAAAAAATAAAAAAAATGTCTAACCCCAAACTCAAAAAGAAAAAAAAATCCCAAACTGCGTAAATCTAAGGGAGAGTGGATAGGTCTATCATAGACCAGAAGTTTACAATAGCCAAAGGGTATAGTATATTGTATATTACATAGTTGGTCTATACTCTACTGGTAGTGATATATAAACCAGGACTACTATTTTCCTAAAAAGGCTATAATTAAATAAAATAAAATAAATAAAAAGACTTGATGCTATTTACACAATGTAGTAACACTTTAATACATCATGTTAAAGTGTTACTATATTGTTTAGTTAGCATCAAGTCTTTTTATTAATTTATGTTAATATCACTACCAGTAGAGTATTGACTAACCATGCAATCCATAATATACTTTATAGATCAGGTATTTGTTTGGTGATTAATCGACCAACCTGATCTATGATAGACTAAAGCTTGTGGATATTTCGACTAACGGATTTTTTTACAACGGTAATAAAATCAGAATTTTAAACTTACAACGGTAACATTTAGCTTCATCCATGTATAAAACAGACCCAAAAAGCCAAAACTCCTCCATTGTCTCTTCTATTCATCAAATTCTTTCATCAAAATCACAAAATGTCTCAGCTATCCGAAACATCTTAACCAAATAAACCTGACAAATATTTCTGCGGTGACGACGCTATCTTGAGGATATCACGCACCCCAAATAATCCAGGTCGCAAATTATTTAATTGTGTTGTTGGAACTATGAGTTTCTAGTTCCTAAGGCTTTTTTTTTTATGTGGTTCGACTATAAAAGCCTCTAATTAATTGGCGTTTTGTTTAGGAAGATGGTGGCTGCGACTATTTCAGGTTTATTGAACCCCATCCCGATAGAGTAGCAAAGAAATCTCAAAAGAGCCCAGGAGGATCTAACTCAGCACAATCTAGATTTATACCCAAGTTTGAAATGCAGCAAAGGCTCAGCGAAGCTGAAGAACAGAGGGATCACTTGATAGTTCAGCTGAGAGACACCGAAATAGAGAGGGATGAACTAAAACAGAAGTTGATGGTGGCTGAAGAACAGAGGGATCAATTGTTGTGTGCTTCATTAGCAATGTTATGTTTGCTATTTGGAAATGTGTAATGGGTCTGTAGTGGGATTGGGTCTTTTATTTTGGGGGTATGTATGAAGTCATATTAAGATTATAAAGCAAATTTTATTTATATGAGTTTGCGTATAAATCTTATTCATAGTCTATAATAATAATCATTAACTCACAGTCGATAATCATAACATTAACTCAAGTCTATAATAAACAAAAGCACATTCAAATCCACAGAGCAACAACACAATTAGATACAAATGCTGCAATGCTCCAACATTGTCATAAATTACCACTTACCAAAATTTACCCATCCAAATTCACAAGGCAACAACACAGTTGTCATAAATTGTTTGTTAAAACTTAAAACAGTTATAAGTAAGCAACAAAATTGTTTGTTAACATCCACCACACACAAATTAATTGTTTGTTAGAACCCAAATATCAAATTACTCCTTCGTGGAGCCATTAATTTCCTCGACAACAGTCGACACAGCTTTTTCGGCGTCAAACACAACATCAGCTTCACTCGCCACACTAGGGACTTCATTTTCATTCTCAGCTTCAGCAACAGGGAGTTCTTTTTCCTTCTCAACTTCGGCAGCATGGACTTATTGAGCAGTTGGCACATGGACATCTTCAGTAATTGACACATGGATATCTTGAGCTTCTTGCCGATCCACATCAACCTCATCAGCAACTTCATTGAGAGTCTCCTTCTTCTTTTTCGCTTTCTCGCTTTTTCTAATTCTTTCACCGTCAACATAAGCGACAAGAACCTTCAAAGACTCCTCAATATTCTCCACACGCTGCTTCAGTTGCTCATGTTTCACTTGCACTGATAGGCCCCCACTTGGTGCAGCACGACCCGTAGATGTCCCAATACCAGCATTATTTTTTGCGGCTGAATTACCAGCAACATCTTTCGAATGATTATCCTCGGCCTCTTGAGTATAGTCCTCATCAAAATGCTCTACGGACTCCTTCCGCGACCTACTAGAAGCCTTCGAGGAAGGTTTTGGTGTAATCAAAACAATCACGCCTTCAAGTTCACGCTTCAACTCACCAATGATTGGATCATTAGTATCATCATCATATGGCACCAGAATTGTCATGTAGTCCTGCTCCGACTCGGACCGTAGGGATGAGGTAAGGGTGCACCATCTACAAATAAACAAAATATTAACATTAAGCTTATATTTTTACGAAAAAATTAATAATAGACTCCAAATTTATACCTCAACTCCCGACTATTCTTAAATGGATCTCCTTCGGTGAATCGCTCCATTTTCTTGGTGTGCCACCTAAGAATCCTAGGAATAGGGAAAGGAACCTCCTCTGATTTCCCAGTATTCCTTCCAAGTGAAGGAAAAGCTTCATATGCCCAGACCTGTAATCACAGAAATAAAAATTGAGTGAAAAATAAACAAGACATAGTCTATACTCTACTGCACCAATGGTTTATCACATTTACCATGAATGCCCAGGGGAAGCCATAGAGCGTATATAATGCAACCCTTTTCTCCGCGTGCACTTGGTGGTGCTTGGGAATGTCTATCTTGTTCTTCAAGTAGTCCAGAGTGAGTTCAAATGATGCCTTTCCCCAAGGATAGCTCTTGAAGAACTCCAAATCGTCTGCCATTTTTATCAGGTCATGCTCCACACCCTTTGACACATCTTTGGCAAGCAATATTGTGTGCACAAACCACACAAGACAACATTTCAGCTTTTCCTTTTTGGTCAGCCTAGGCCCTCTTACCATCGCCAATAGCTTTTCTGCAAAAACCTTTTTATTATGACAAACTTTTGCGCAGAATCCTGCCCCTTTCTTAAATACCCTTTCCTCTCTAGTTCGGCTGGGATATGATCCACAGTTTAGACCAATGATCAAAGCAAACTCATTCAAGCCAAAACACATGGGCTTGTCATTCACCAAGAACCTCATCTCACGCTTCTTCTTCTCAACCACTTGACGAAGAACCATATAGTGCACCAACATTCCATTGAATCTATTGAAATGTTCTGATATTTTTCTAAAGTGACCAAAACAGGAATGCTTGAACATTTTCCTAAGTTAATGATCTTTTAGGGTTTTTTTAAAATCATCAAGCAATGTCAGCCTACTCCTAACCGAAACTTTTGCTGGAAACGATTCGTAATCATCCAGCCAATTGATCAGACCATACTTGTCGACGTTAATTGTCTTTGCACAATATGGCAAGGACAAGGGATCATCATTTTCATCACCAATTGCCCTTTAGAAACATGGGGATCATCTCTTTCACCTTCTTCGACACTATACTCATCATTATTCTCCTCTGAGTACGCGTCATTTTCAGGTTGTACAGTTTTTCTTCTTTTACCTTCTCGGCTAACTTCTTTACCTTTTCTTTTTCTATCGTCAGATGTGTACCTACAACGGGTTTGAATTATGTGCCCTCCTCTACCTCTACATCTAGCCATTTTTTTAAGTCTATATACAAACAATACAGTGATGTTGATCAACCCCGACAAAAAAAACAAGAATAATCGTCCAAAAGTCTATTAATAGATCATGATATGTTTGCAAAAACAGAAAAACAAAGATCGAAACAAGCAAAATAAGTAGAAATAACACATATTTCTAGCAAAAAACAGGCGAAACTTTCAAAATTTTGAAAAAGAAATCTCAACTTTATGAACACTAGGGTTCTATCGAGTTTGTCAAATAATAACAATTTTCATGGCAAAATGGAGCTCTAAATGCTCTGGAGGAGTTGCTAAATTAAAGAAAATACCTAGAATGGACGACAAGAACATTACTAAGACTGGGGGAGAGGGAGAATTCTGATGTGCACTTCAATTTTGTTATAGCGGGAGTTGGGGAAGAACTGAGGAGAGAGAAAAGGGCTTTTGTATATTTTAATATAAGTGAAAGGGGACTTAAGTGTATAAGTTATGCACTACAAAGTTTTTAAAATTATAAAGTGACCTCGGGACGACTACCCTTAACCCTAAAATGAAAAAATAAAGGGAAAAGAAAAGGAGTGGCCCCGTTGCAAATTAAACTAAAGAAGTGGCTTCTTTGCCAAATCTTCTCTAGTATCTACTAGGCATCATAACAAAATATAGGATCTCGATGGACCAGGTGAATCTGTGTTGCAGAGTTAAGCCTAAGATTTTTATTACAAGCCGAAATGTTTCTAACAAAAGTAATTCCTGATTTGTCTGTCATAAAAGCATCGACAACAAACAAAGGAAAAACTGCCAAGCAAACTGCATAATTAAAAAGTTTTACCTTTGCTCTTGTTTTTTTCTAAAAGTCCGCTATCCTGTTTTAAGCTGTGGTTAAGCATATAATTTTCAAGTTGCCTCATCGACGACTTGCATTCACATAAATTTGGGTTATAACTTAAAATTCTCTTTTTTCAAGTAAGTTGATTACCTCCCGCGAGTCTCATGCATATTTCAAAAAAATAAAATATATGTTATCGTTTTCTAGAAAAAGAGAAGATATGGATGGATATGATGAATTAGGGAAAGTATCTAAAACTAACCTGGAAACAGAAAAAAGCAATAAACATAATGTTTCTGAAAATAGAATATTTTACATGTGCAGAACTATACTCCAACTAACAGTCCATTACTACCTTATAATTCAGCTGTGGATACAAGATATATATATCACAAAAGAAAACGAGTACCGTAGAATACAATAACTAATTAAAAGGAAAAACGTGTTCCTTCTTCCTGAATAGAATTTTTATGATGGTTAAATTAATTAAACTCGATCCCAGCGTATAATATACAGTAAGATAGTCATATTTCATTTAGCAATAAGCTCTATATCACAGTACAATATAATTATAAAAGATTGGAAATTAGCTAAAAATTACTGTAATCTTAAGCAAACAATAAAGAAATAGGTCTCTTTCAATTTCCGAGTGTACATCATGACCCGAACCCATGGCACATATTGCTCAATTTGGTCCAAGAAACCTTTTGTTTCTCGGGCTATGACATTATTAGATCAAAGTGCACGTACCATGTGAACTTTTGGTATGCCTTATAAGACTCATCACTTTCATCTCTTATTTCATGTAGGTTCGCCTAAAGTATAAAATACAATCCTTCTTCGGAAGATTGCCAGCCTAGAAACTTGTTAATTCTTCTATTCGACCCTTCCTCGTCGCCCCTCCCGTTAGTCATGGGCGTCACATTGAGTCTCTGGAAAAGTATCTTCTAGGCAACATTTGGTATAAAGAAAAATCCTGATAGTGGAGAAAAATTTTAAAGGGCAGGAAATGAAGTTTTTATTTTCTTTATTTTGGAGTGCTATTCATGGACTACGTACGTACAATTTTGAAATAATGATATTTTTTCAAAAGTTTCTGTTGGATGGTCTTAATCTTGATAATTGAGAGGCTAACTAATTTGGTAGCTTAATTTAATTCTCACTTGTACCAATCCCAGAAAACAAAAATCTCCAAAGCATCCTTACAAAATTAAAATTAAAATTTTTCTCATTTGAATTATTAGAACCACACATGATTCCATCACTTGTGCTACCAAAGAATCTCAAACAAGAGAGAGAGCGAGCGATCGAGAGAGAGATAGAGATTTATAATACTGTACTTTTCTTTTTTGTTTTTCCAATTGTAAAATCTGTATATACTGATATTTGCTTCAATAGATCACTGGCAATAATTTGGATGCATGGTGGTAACACGTAACAAACTATTTTCACAAAAAAGCTAGCATCCAAGAATTACCAGCTATAGAAACAAAAGTTCATTTCACCAAAATGTAGATTTTTAATTGTATGTTTCCAAATCACTTCTTTAATCTATACCCCATGTTGCAACTACTAGCTAGTACTACTAAATATCTACCTATCATCACCAATAAGGTCCAAAGAAGTATATAATTCATCAAGAACCATTATATCTTCTTCTTCTTGTTCTTCTTTTTTAACCAGCCAAATCATGAAGAAGCTGTGCCCCCATCAAGTTTCTGTAAGGCAAGTTCTGATTTTCACTATCCAAAAGTGATGAATATTGGACTTGATCATCTCTAGGATAAAAAAGTGAACTTTGAGATGCTTGAGAAAATGTACTTAATCCCATTGATCCACTTCCACCATGTTGTTGTAAACCCAATGTTAAAGAAACACCCCCTCCAAGATTATGTTGCACACTCTCATTATTTCCATAGGCAATTGCTCCAGTTGAATTTTGATTATATGATGAAAAATCTAGCTCGATCGCGCCAAACGATTGATCTCCAGCTCTTACTCCATAGTTTTGAACTTGATGATGATGATCATGTTGAAGGCAATTTTTGTTGGTATCATTTTTCTCATGACGGTGATTTATGATGGAAGATATGCACTCAGAGTCTATTCTTACAAGATTTGGCTTTTGATCTTGATCAATGTTTACTGACTGAGGATGATTATGATTAACACCATTCATGTCATCAAGGGCTTTTGATCCATCTGGAGATCCAAGATTATTCTCTTCTTCTTTGGTTTCTTCTAAGTACATTTCTTCCACCATCGGCTTCCATAGCCTTACTCTTGCATTGATGAACCAATTTGACACCTGCCCAAAAGAAAAAGAAAATACATTGATTCTTACATGCAAGATACCTGGTAAAAGACAAAGATTCCAAGTTATATGCATTGATAGTGTAAACAATCAGATAAGTTATAAGGTCACTGTTACGTACATAGTAAAGAGCGTAAGTTTTATACATTAACGGTATTAAAAAAATTTATACCCTTAGAGCACTTAAAAGGCAATTGCAGATAATTCTCTACACAAACAATAATTGGTAACCTTAAAAAAATGGAAAGCCATCTTTCATAATAGGTCAAAATATACCGATAGTGTAAAAAATCTTTATACTGTCAGTGCATATAATTTAAACTCGATAGTACGTCTCTATTATAAGCAAAAATGTGTAACCTGGTACAAATGGTAACTGACCGATAGTGTGCCCTTTTTTTTTTTTTTTAAAATTTTCTATAGTGTATATATTATATGACATAATTCAAAGACAAAAAGGTTATACTAAACAAAATGTTGATTACATTATTTAATTAATTTCAAACTATGAAATGGATATTCTAAGAAGATATGCCTCATTAACATAAAACTATTCATATATGGAGAGTCAAATAATGTTATAGTGGAGAAAGGGACATGCCTGGCTTCTTGAAAGACCAGTTTGGCGGGCTAAAATGTGTTTATCAACATCACTTGGGTACCTGCAAATTTTCCATAAAGAAGAAAGTAAATATAGTTTGTACTTGTACCATAGTTTAAAAATATTTTGTACTTCCATGTGATATAACAAAATGAAATCAACAAAAATTCTATAGGCATAGTTCTGAGGTAGTATAGTATAGTTAAAACTTGAAACCGACAAATGAAAAAAGAAAAAGGAGTTACTGTAGCAACAGATAGTGAGTAACTCCAAGGTATTTAGCTATTTTTGTGAACAATGATTGATGGCCCATGGAAATATCCTTGGTACTAGAACTACAAGTGGGGTTCTAATGTTTCTTTTTGTTTTTGTACAAAACTTTGATTCTCTCCTAGTAAATATTCATAGTTTTGTATTACACATATATGTATAGCCTCACCCAATAGCTAGTAGATGTATAATATACATAATTTATACACAAATTACAGTCAGTTGAGTTCATCAAATTTAAATCTGGGATCCGACTTACGGGTGAAGAAAGTGTTCAAAGAGCCAAGCACGCAGGACGGAAACTGATCTTTCTGGGAGACCGCGTTGTGGTCTCCATGGATGAGCTTCCATCATATTCATCTGTTGAAAAGCTTTTTGTTGCCTTAGAGTTTGATCAAGAAGCCTGAGTCTTGGTGTTTCCCCTCTAGTTGAACCAGGAACAAGACTAGTACTACTGTCTTTTTCTCCCATGGCCTTTTTTGTGGCCTTAATTTGTCCCACAATTCCATCTCTTAGGCATCTGAAATGCCTTGACATTGCCCTTGCTGCTAAGGATGAGTAAACTGTTGCTGCTCCACTTCCAGCCACTGCTTCAAATGATGATACAACTGCTTTCATTTGATCACAATAGTGCTTGTACCTTCTATCCACCTACACATAAATAAATAAACATACAAGTCCATGTAAAATGAGTGGAAAAAATTAACCAAGAAAAGCAAAAAAAATTGTATCTTTATTAATCTTTACTTCATAGAGGGTGAACAAGAATAGAGGGTGTTCTAAAAAATTAATGAAATAGTGAAATTATCACCATGTGGGCATTGATGGAAAAGGGCCTTCAGTCTCTAATTTAGTTGAAGCTTTGAACTTTTAACTATTTCATGTCAAATACAAGTCAAAACTTCAAAAAGATTCAAAGAAACATTAAAAAGAACGTAAGAATATACCTCTTCAAGCATTTGAAGCAATTTTGTTTTTCTTTTCTGAAGTTCTAAGAGGTCAAGGGACTGTAAAGGTTGCTTTTTTGAAGTACTAGCACTCTCATGATCTTGCCATTGGTGGGGCTTTTGTTGTTGCTTTTGTACTTTTGATGAATCATTTTGCTTTATTCCGAGACTACAGAATTCACCGAGCAGCTCCTGAGCCGGACCTAAGTATTTCGAGTCCCTAATCTGATGATTAAAGTACCCTTGATGTTGGAAATTTGCAGATTTTCCCAAAAAACCATCATGTATTAGTCCTCCTATTTCTTGTTGATTTCTCAGTTCAAAAGACTGTAAACCAATACTAGAAGGATTTGATGAACAGAGAGATAGTGAAAGTCCTTGACTTGGCCTTTCATTTCCTTCACAAGGAAATACACATCTTAAAGATGGATCATCAACAAGTAATGTTCTATTATGCTCATGCCAAGTTTCTTGATGATGATCATCAGTTGGTGTCACCAACATATTTTCACTACTTGTAGTAAAATCAGCTGGCCCCTTAGTGAAATTACCATGTTGGTAAAATTGTTCAGTAATATTCTTGGAAGATGAAGGACCAGCACCACTATTACCATCACCAATCTTGTTGAGAAAATTACCTTTCCATAACACATGAGGATTATTGTTTGGTGGAAACCCTATCATTTCCATACCAGAAGTCAAGTTATACATCTCTGGATTTTGTTCAAAATTTTGCAACTGATGATGATGATTCACCATATTTGGATTTGTACTACTATCTGAATACCAATAACCAGTACTAGTTACCATTGATCTTGGTTTAATCTCTTCACTTTCTTGATGACCAGCCATAAAGATCTGAGCTTTATCACTCTTTAAGTACTTTCATACTCCTGCAACAAACAAAAAATCCATCAAGATCTGCATATCTTTTATTAAAACAACCCAAAAATGGCAAGAAATAACATAGGTAGAGTGAAGAACATCAAAAGGCAAAGATCAAGTGACCTAAAATAAAGGGTTTTTATATACGTAGTTACCACCAAACTTACCTCTTTTGAACAAAAAGATTGAATTTTTACACAAGTGCTTGTACCAACTTTTCTTTGCATATACATGACTAGTTAAAACTTAAAACTTCAAAACAAGAAAGAAAAAAGGTAAAAAGAAGATCAAGAAATGGACCTTTTTCTCCCTGTTAGTTTTCTCTAACACTTTCTTTCAAAAAAACCAGGTGTACTATGAAAACATCCTTAGAAAACACAGGATGATTAGATGATTTATAGGTGTACTGTTGAAGAAGAAAACATTATGGAACTTCCAGAGGTTAAGGAGAGAGAGAGAGAGAGGCCTAAGGGGGTGTGTGATGATGACTTCTAAGCCCTGGTTTTCATTGATATATGCTTTTTTGCTCTCTTACTTTCTCTCTCACGCAAAAAACAAGGATGTATCAATACTTACAAAATAGACTTCCTGGAAAGAAAATTAAATCAAAGACACCCCCTCTTCAATAATTAATCCTTAAACCAATTAAAAGACGACGTAAAACGAATTCAATCAACCTCCTTTAAAATATGATTTAATAAGTTAAACCAATTATTGTTCTCTATTTTAATTATATGACACTATCTTTTCTTTTTAGTTTGTTCCAAAAAGAACAATAGCTTTCTACATTTAGAAACACGTTAGCTTTAAATTTTTCATTTTACTTTTAATAACATATTTTCTCCGTCCCAAATATGTGTCGGTTTTTCCTTATCGAGAGGCAATGTGACTGATCTTCGAAGCTAAATTAGATTAGAATAATTCAATATTTTAAAAGTAAAATTTGTATATTCAAAAACTATACATAAAATAGTATAAGTTGCAATATTTCTCATGTTGACTTAAAAGTATATTTAAAAATATTGATCAAAGTTTACATAATTTAAATTTGAGAAGTGAAAAGCGACAAATAATTTGGGACAGAGAGAGTATTGATATAGACACCTATATCATGTCATGTTAAGAGCTTAATTTTTAACAGTCTATTCTTTCTTTTGTAACCTTTAATATTTAGTCAGGCAGGTATCCATAAAATTAAACGTAGGTCGTACTGGATAAAATTCAAGATAACTACTGCTTTGTGAAGTAGACATCTAAACTGGAACTATGAGTTAGAAAAAAGATCATATATATTTCCCTGGTACACATATACATCCTACAAGCTGCCAAGATCACATTTTTTTTGTTCTTGATTACTATACCATATATTATATACTTATAATCTTGAAACCCTAAAAACTCATTATGCCATTATTGGTTAATTGTCATGAGCCCATATCATTATCACCACAGGAGGGAAGTCCCAAAAAGAAAAGATACAAATCCCCAGAACTGAAGTTAAGCTATAGTCTGTAATCAGGCTTTTTCAGATGGTGTTTTTTTCACTAGTCTGTTTCGTTCATTTGTGGGGCTAACAGTCTGATCAAAACTTCCAAAACTAGACCTTTTAGAACAAGATTTTTGAGGGGGGTGGGGTAGGGGGTGAGGCATGTAAAGACAGAAAAGAGTAAGAAGAGTCAGCTTACTACTGGTTGGAATTAGATGCCATTAACATTGTGGCAGTGCAAAATATTCCCAAAACTATGGCCCTATTGTCATCAGATGAGGTGGTCCAATTTTTCCAACTAATTCTAATTAAACACACCCCAACCCCCTTATATTAAAGCCACCCACCAATCTTTTCTATCTCCAATTTTTGGGACCATCATCTTTTTTCTTTTTCTTTTTCTTTTTTCCTTCCTATTTTTCTAAATTTCTCATTGATTTTATGAAAAGATAATAGAGTGAACAAATTGGTAACTCTTAAGTAGAAGAGTAGCTTAACATTGGAATTGTTGATTATGTACCGCTTATTTGAGATAGCCCAGTTCGGACCATCACTTTTATTGTCAACAAAAGGAGCCGTTCGATAAAGGAAGTCGACTTTGGAAAAAAAAAATATAGGTATACACTTGCTAATATATCTAATTGGTGCAGTTCGTATATAGGGGCAGATTCAAAATTTAAGCTCTTTATGAATTTAATTTTTATAACAGTTTACTTATCACTTTTTAAATGAATGCATATTACCACCTTTTTCTTATAGTTTATAAATGAATGCTTATTACTAAAATTACCTGCAATTACTTTCTAAATAAGATACCAAATTAAATTCTATAAGTATTTCTTAAATATAGTGCATGCTTAGAATTTATACTCAAAACTTGAAGTGCTACTTATCATAAGCTGCAGCTTCCTGCGAGATAGAGCTACTTGTAAGTTGTAACATCAATATTCAACAAACGAATAAAAGAAAAACTTGCAAGATATTTTCAGAAACATGTAAAAAAGATACTTAGTTTTTGGATAAACTATTCTCTTCCAACATGTCTCATTTCCAATGTGTGGACACCAGAAATATTTCTATAAGACAAAGAACTCAAAGAAATAAATTAAAAGGTCAACATGGGATTAATAAAGGAGAGTCTTGGATCATTGTAAAGTTGTCTTCGTGCGACCCCATACGTTACTAGAGGCGGACCCCTATTTCAAAGTTTACGGATTCCTACAATAATTTCAAATTAACATAAAATAAGAAATAGTTCGTAATCAACTATTTATAAATATTTCGTGAGTTTCTTCATACAACGTGATACGACAAATAAAAGCCTGGATTTTGCGTGAACCCACACCTTAAGGGGTAGATTCGCTCTTGTATATGTCACGGGTTCATTTCGTGGAATCACCCACTAATGTTTCTTCAGGATATATAGACGACCTATATTACACTCTTTGAGGTACGATTCTTTTTCGCACTATATAGATACTTAGTGCATCGAACTGAATTTCGAAAAGATGTAAAATTCTTATTGGTTATTCATGGTGGAATTTTGTTCATGCAGTTGGGGCCAAAATTCAAAAAGACAAAAGTAACACTTGTTGGAAAAAATCACATGATGAATTTGGTTATATTTGGCTTGGTATAGTAGCTAGAATCACACCAGTGTGGGGGATGTGCCCACGCTTAAATCACGTGTGTGGACCTCACTCCTTTTTTATTCCTAACTTTAATATTTGTCTGTTAAAGGGAATGTGGTCCTGTTTCTAACCTTTCTTCGCCGCTTGCCAATTTCTTCTATTTCTTAAACCCCACCCCCACGCCCCAACCCCCACGGGCACTACCCGATAGATGACGATGCATTTATTATTTTCGACTCAAATTTTATATTTAAGTTAAAAAAAAAATATGAAATAATTGTATCAAGTTTTGATGTATTATTAGAATTTTTAAATAATTGTTTGTGTTTACAATCTGGTCCATTATATCAACAACAACAAATCTTGCAATGTAATTAAGTAAAGTGGGAATTAGAGGGTTTTATAGGAGTAGAATATCTTGCTGCATCTTACATCTACTTTTGTGGGGTAGATAGGTTGTTTCCGATAGACCAAAGGTCCATTATTTCAATCAAATTAAAGTATAAAGTTTAAATTATAAAAATTGATTTGATGAGTAGCTAAAGTGAAATAAAGACATCCGCTCACAAAACTTTGATATATTTTTTCAAGTGCAATCCATGTTCAAACAGAAATAATTTTTTAACTCTCAGTTCACCTTCAAGTATGTCCTCTCTGTTTCAAACTTCAACCAAATATTGTCCAAACGTCTTAAATTTCTAAATGCATTCTGACCAGTGGCGGATCAAAACTCACATGCATCATTTAAACTCTAGCTATTGTGTAGACGTGGAACTATAATATTAAGTGGAGTTTGGATGAACCCAGTAATTTATGCTTAGATTCTATAATTATAATTAGAAAATTCATTATATATAAATATTTAATTGTAAATCCAATATAACTAAATTAAGCTATAAATTTAGTGAAATAAATTTAGAACTTATAAATTTTAAATGCCGATTTCATCTTTCTCGGCGACTCTACCACTCTTATCAGGCCCTTTAATTTTTGTACCATGGGTGCATATTCCATAAGGGGTTACAAGAATGATGGCACAAAGTGACATCATTCAATATACATGCAATTTTGATAGATGGGAAGTATATAATTTATGAGTATATAATGTGGTTGGTACTAGTTTTTAGGTCAAGGAACAAAATGCACTGGCGCGCATGTTAACAACTTTTAATATTGTTGTGGGCGTGGCATTTGTGTTGTGTACTATATCAAGTCCCTTTTCCTTACGCAATTCTCTTGTTGTGATTTTATGTGTTAGGCCCTCCTCTCTCCTTTTTGTAGGTCCATATTAATATGCAACGTTTGTTAGCTATACATGCTCTTTTTTCCAACATGTGAATTACTTTTACCAAATTTTTCAACATATATATATATATATATATATATATATATATATATATATATATATATATATATTTGATGTCAAGATTTTCATACTGCAAGGATAATATAATATATGGTCATCAGGTTTAATTGTTCTGTGGATCTGGATGAATCTATAGCTCTCTATATATGGATAAATATGTGGCATTATTGTTATTTGAATGGAGAAATCAGATTTTTTTTAAGGGTATTCAAGATTTAATTTAATACTATAAAAAAAATATTTGATCCTATACTGACCAGTGACCACCTTTCAGCCAGTGTTCATTCACCTGTGTTTCTAGATTACATTCCTCTCACATTTTAATGACATTATTTCTAGTTATATAATTTGTCTTAATATTCAGGCAGAAATTCATCTAAGCCTTCCATTAGCACAACGGGTTCACTTAGAGAAAAATGGATTACACAATATTTTGTGGGACAAGCTCTATAACTTCAAATCTTCATATAACATATTTCATATACATCCGAAGTAGAACGTTGAATACCTAGGTGTAGCCTTCTGAGCATACAAGTTTAACTTCTATATATTGACAATTAAATTCTTATACAATTAGATTGCTCAAAAAATAACGACTGATGATCGCTTTTCACATTATCAGATCACTTAAAAAATTAGCACAAGTAATCGCTAATAAAAAATGAGATTAGTAACTTAAATAAAATAGTCTGCAGCATATAAATATCGATTAAACTAAACTGTAAGGTTAAGAAAATTTATATCATCATTGTATTTAAATTTAATTCAAGGGATATCGACGTCAAAAACTAAAAGCATCACCCAAAAAAGTCGGGCATGAATTGAGAAACCGAGTATTCTCAACTAGCAACAGCACACATGATTCAGTTATATTTTTGGAAATTTTGTTGCAGCAGGAGTTATTTGTACGCTGTATATATATGGTAGTACCCTGCTGTTCACAGTACTATAGCCCTAGCTAGCTTTTCTAGCTTTATCTTTTTTAGCTTAGAGTGGTCCATGGCACTTAGTAATTGGTATGGACCATCCTACTTGCTCTATGATTAAAAGAACAGCCACTGAAATAGTAAAATTTTGGTCTTGGTAAAAGATTTACCTTTGGTTGACTCTGTATGATAATAAATGGTAGTATTTTTAACTAGTACTGCATGCAGTAATGATTAATGTGGATTCTGACTTCTGAGTTCTGACCCTATATATTGATTCAAACTCTAGTTTTAGGTCTACATCTAATTAATTCTCATGGTTTTAATTTTTTGGGAGACCTTATGATTCATTAATTAAGACATTTAAAGATTGTTGTTAGTACCTTGTAAATTTATGTTATGAAATGGAATTAATGGTATAGAGTTTATAAAGGATAAACTACAATCTAATGAATTTTCATTTAAATAGTTAGTGTTGCGACTAGAAATTTGCTAGTTCTAGACACACATTTTCTTAAAGTACTTGTTGGTTATTTGTTTTGAGGAGTTACTCTATTTAACAGTCGTTTTTAAAAAATTAGTAAAATAATCGCCATATTGAATTTGATATTATATTATACCGCATTTGGTTGTCATTAATTTCATTTTCGGTATAAATAATGCTTGTATAAATTTGCGGTGTTATTTTATACTAGATCTATGTGAGATAATTAAAATCTGTATAGCGCTGATAAACTATCATATTGAAATTTAATTTAAATGTTAATGTTCTCTGTATTCTTTCAATTTTACCGGATGTTCCTTAGGGGCTATGATACAAACAATAACATAATTTCTCCCTTTAATTTCTCCTACCATTTTGGGGTTTTCTTTAGCGGCGAAACTGAAAAAAAAAAATTGTTTCATTGAGACTTTTGTGATGATGATCAAAGGTTGATCTAAAATTTTTAAGTTTATGGGTTTTTTATTTTTAAAAAAGCAGCTTATTAGGTTATGAATAAATTATTTATACGTAATTAGCTTATCTTTCAATAAAAACGACATTTTGGCCAAAACTATTAAGTTTTGGAGCCGAATCCTTATTGAACTCTAGGTGTACCAGAGGTCCCCTACCCGCATTGGGATGCCAACTAATTCGGCGTGCCGATTAAAGGAAAAAATGCTCAATACCAGAAGTTATTCCAAACTCAAAAATCAAAAATCCATCTGCTCAAAAATAAAGAGATCTTATCCATCCCATCACAACCCATAACCATTGCAGTCAAGGAATGAAACTCTAAAAGCCAGCTGACACAGGGTTAAGTCACAAAAATCTCATCTTCTTAAGTCAAACCAATCATTCGATCCTACGTTACAATTTACAGTACCACAAAATGTATATATGATTCATATTAAATCTTAAAACAAGTCATTGTCATCATTTCCACCACGAAAAAGAAAATGTTTTCACAACCAACCCTCTGGCTTGTTATTAATTAAATAATCACCAGATTTCAAAAACTTAAATTAAGCTATTATAAAAAATTTAATCCCACGGATTGGTTCGAACTTGTAAATTAATTGCTACGTTATCTTTTCTTCTCTGTCTTATTATTTGACTTAATCTTTCCGATGGATGTTCACGTCAATCATGAGTTAATAATGATACACATTTGTTTGATAAAACCTTGCCTACATTATTCCCTACCGTTCTTTTGTTAATGAGTTTTTCGTACGTTAGCAAAGGTCCATAGTTGTTTTCCATGCTTCCCTCTTCATTGGCAAAATCTTGAAAACCCTAATATTGCTTTATAAACTTAGGGTTGCAATCAATTAATCCATCTATTTTAGCTGATGAAAAGAAAAGGATAGCTTTCTAAAATTAAAGTTTTCATTTTTCTCAATAGCTATCTTTTTCTTGATATATATTTTTCTAACTTATATATAATGACAATTTAAGTAAATATTTAATTTGTTGTAACAAGTACTACGCTTTACTTATCAGGTTATATACTAATCACGCCTTTTATATATGGACAATTTATATGATGTATGTAGTTATCTTTTACATGTATATATATATACATATATATATATATATATATATATATATATATATATCACACATACATATATATCAATCCTTATGTGCAGGTATTTGTATTATATATATATATATATATATATATATATATATATATATATATATATATATATATATGTATAAAAAATAATTAAACTAAAAAGGAAAAATTTTAAGTTATGGAGATCTAAAAATCAATGTAACCAATCATTTCCCCATTAGTAATATCTTTTTTCCCCTTAAACTAATCATACATAAGCGAAGGATACTGGCAATTTGGCATAAGTCTGCTTCTTAATAAAACATACAAAGGCGGCCCACGTAGGAAAGTTTTAGTTTACATGTAAATAATGACATGGACGTGGTCGGATAAATTTATAAAAAATTATTCATATTTTGTGTTTGATGCCTGTTAAAAACAATGTTTGTGGTTTTCTTTATGACATGACAACAGCTTCATACTTTTGTTCTTGAATGGACTGTCAAGATCCTGTTTGATGCTTTCATACCCTAATAAAAACACATAAACCTAATCTTAGTAATCGATTATATTAGAAATCAAATCAACGGTCTGGAAAAAAATTGGTGTTGTTTAAATACGGTAACATGTAGCAATATAGTAGCCTATATATCTTAGTGCAAATTAATCAAATCCTCAATGATCCAGTAGTATCAATCAGTAGGAATCGTCCATACAATAAATTTGGTTTCAAATTCTCAAGGACATAAAAGGTTTATAATTCAATAATATCGATAAGAGGAATTCACACACAAAATTTGAACTAATAGTACTGACTGCTGATCATGTATCGTTTACTCTACGTGTTCAACTGTCAATAGTTTCGATTCAAATTCCGTGTTTGTTTTAAAAGAATCTATTTAATATGTACTATTATAATTTTAGAACATAATTAATTCAAAGGGTAGAATTCATAATCCATAATTTTATATCGGAATAGTGATAGTTATGATACGTGCGCACGTACACGTGGAGGCAAAGGAAGAAGGAACAGAGTCCTCTTCTTTAAAATTGTGTAAGTGAAAGTGAAAGAATGTGATTTTGATATCTCAAAACAAGTTGGACTTCAAAGTGATTATATTGCCTCTTTACTAAAATGTTATTGTCATGCAGTTATTCTTCGACAGCAATATCCCATGCAAGTGGAACAAATACTTTCTCTATATTTGAAAATCTTTTTTCATCTCATAGAAGAAAACTTACAGTCTTGTCCATCCTTGTACTTTAAAGTTTAAAGATACTTTTTTCTCTATTAAGACATAAGTAAGAAAGCAAAATATATGAAGGTGATGTTCAACTTCTTTTATCTACTTTATTTATTTCTTTTTCATGATGATTTTGTCGGTACTAGGAAATGCCTAGAGCCCTAGAGTAATATAACCAGCAAGAAATGACATTTGGTTTGTGTTCAATTTTGACATTCTTACTTATAGGAGTTTCCTACAATAATTTTACAAAAAGATATAAGTTATATACGCTGCTGAAAGTGTAATGAAGTCTTATCTTCTTATCGTAATTTAATCGGTTATAGTAAGTTTTTGTTCAAATTCTTAAGTTATTAATCATTTATGTTATTTGATATGATAGTTACTTCTTGTTGTAGGTCAATTTTACCTATTGATATTAAAAATACTTATACACTTATATAGTGCTTAGAACCATTTAAAAAGTATACTAATACTACTACTAGTTAAAAGAAGAAAACAACTCATGCATGGTCGTTTTCAAGATCACCTCAGATTCTAACTCTGAAGAATCAATAATTGCGTGAATACACACAACCCCATAAATGAAATGTTTTTCTTGAATTGACTGTAAAAAATAACACAACAACAATAACACACAAGTATATTTTCATCAGGTGAGATCTAGAGATGATAGAGTGTACGCAGGCCTTAACCCTACTTTGTGAAGAAATTGCAATAATAAGAAATACATAATTTTGGCTTTAATTAAAAACAAGAATAAATAGGTTTCAATTTCCTCTTAATTCACACATTAATGTCCGTTAAAATAGTCTGTGAACCTTTACACTTATTTTGGCTTTACAACTATAATACATTTGTAAAGAAAAATGTTTTTTCTCTAAAATTGTCGAATAATTTTGATGTATTCTGAATGTTTAATTTTATTTACCCAAATTAAGAAAACAATATACAAAATTTAACTCAAAATGAGAAGAATTAATCATTCTACACATCCTTTTTGGAGCGCGGCCATTTTTGGGCCACGTGTCCTTTTTGGTGGGACCTCCGCGTTTTCATCTTTCTTGCTGGCGGGCCCAACTTTAATTAAAAGTTGATATATGAAAAGAAATAAAGAAAAAGAAATGAGAACATTCAAACCATGACTCCATGAGAGTTGATATATTTTACCAATTTTTATGTGAATATATTAGCATGAATATCTTAATTTTTCAAAAAAAAGATTATATTAAAAATTACATGAAGATAAAAATAAATAATTATATTTCAAGTAAAAAATGTTTAAAAAGTTGGTAGAGAGAAACTAGTAGTAATATTAATTGTCGTTTAAGCAAATTATGCAATTTATATACTACACACACACATGTTGAGACGCTTTAACATTGTCTAAATATCAACTTAATTCCTTAATCGATTGCATTTTGAAACGTTTTAGTAAATGCCTTTGCATGCCCATTTTTGTATACTTAGCAATTTTCTAGTAAACGCCTAATGTTTCTATATTTAACACAATAATATATATATATATATATATATATATATATATATATATATATATATATATATATATATATATATATATATATATATTATTGTGTTAGTTTCATTTTAGGGGGTTCGACAAGTCACGAAAAGAAAAAAGAAAAAAAAAAAAACATGTTCTTCTAAATAACATATCAATATGTTCATTAGCTGCAAGAATTTTTATTTTTTTACATATCCTGACTTTGACATTTGTACGCGTTAGGTTTTGTCATGGACGACTACACCTATTTACAAGGTCATATCACACCCTGCTCAATATGTACTAATTTTCCACAAAATTAGACTATCTAGAAAACTTTGAATATCAATATGTACTAATTTTCCACAAAATTAGACTATCTAGAAAACTTTGAATATTATTTGACTCCCCTTGGCATTACAATAGGTCTCTAGAAAATGTCGCTCTTTCTAATACAGGCAAACTTTAATTCAATTTCTAGACCCCCGAGCACATTATCTTCTTGACATTGTTCTTTAATACGACACGAACAATCTAACCTAGTGTATTGAGCACGTATAGGATTGATGAATGATGGAAGGGTGATGATAACGCTTATTTTATTTTATATCGCCCTTTCGGGACACTATAGGAAGGTGCTGCGTAACTCTTTCCATGATGCTAGCCACCAACAATTGTCTCTAGAGTATGTGGAAAATTGTTGTAGCCAAGACAAAATTTCATTTCCCACAATCTTATCAAAATTTGTGGCCCTAAGGAGCCATCAAATGGCAAGATTGCAGCATTGAACTTTCAACACAATGTCAAGTTCACAAAGCAATTTTTCCATACTCCTCTGTGTGTGTGAAAGGCTCTACTTTTACACTATGTGGGGCTAATTTTTGTTGAAGAAATAATACGGCCATTTTGCGGTCCCTCCTTTAATTGTTTCACATAATCGTAAACTTGATTATAGTAGTTGCTTCTTAGATGAAACATAAGTCAATGTTATATTTAGGCGTGTTGAATTTTTCTTTAATTTGTTTGAACATGTGGCAGTACGTAGTTTTGCATGTAATGCGTGCCGCTAGTTGTAACATCATTATAATCGTTGAGGTAGAGTTTAAGTTCTATGCACCGACGATGTATATTACTTAAAATATTAATATTTATGCAATAAGTAGTTGTAATAAACATTAAGCGATAGGGTTTAAACAATTTTTACACTGGCAGTTCATCTTTAACTGTTGTAGACTTATAGCATATAATACATCCTATTTTCAAGATGTCAAATCTTATATTTTAAGGAGACTTACATGATAATATAAACAATTGTTTAAACTTTCGATAAATAAATTTAAATTCTAATTGATAACCTGCTAAAAATGTAACTACTGCATCTTTACATTATCAATATATATAACTTACTGGTAGTGTTGGCCTTCCTCTCAAAGGAAATATCTCATCAGGAGAAACATTGACCAAAATTCCTAAAGGAGAAAGAGGTTTGGTGGAGTTATGGTAAGTCAAGTTTCCTTATCCTTTTTGTAGAAAATAATATCTCAGGTAACTTGCAACTTCAATTGCTACAAGACACTAATTTTCCAACGTAAAGGTCTAAAACATCAATTAATTTACAATTTTATGGCGAACAAAAACTGGAGATAAATTTAAATATTTTATTATTGGATCATAAGATCCAAATATGCTTGGTATATTAATGCATGATAATATATATCTTGAATTACTTTCTTAAGAAGAAAGAAAGAAGTCTCCGATAGGACTAAGGTCAATGCAAATGACAAAAAAAATTCATAAACTATTTAATATAAAAAACAAGATTTCTATATTAACAAAGTTTAAAATTCGTTTCTAAAGAAGTTGTTTAAACTTGCACGAATCCTCTTATAATAACCATTTCCTATGGACAATCACAAGAAGTTTCTTTGGAAATTTTCTACCATGCCAATTTAGTCTGATTCGACCATTTTGTTTTATTAGACATTATCTTCATTTTTTTTTAATACGTGGCCGTCGTCTAATGGAATTAATATAAAACAAATAACCCTTTTTATATATAGGAAAATTTGCATTCTTTGGAGTAGTTTTCAAGTAGTTCAATAACAGTCAATTTTATCTACAACTTCGTTTCAAACAAGCCATACTTCCTCCCCTGTAATAAATTTTTATATTATAACGTCACCTAAAATATATTACAAATAATTTTTCTTTAAAACGTTGAATTTGTAATTTTAAAAATAAAGACGCATTACCTGCTACAACAAATGATGATATAAAAGTTCATTATATAGTAACATTGTACATAACGTAAACACTCTTTTTTTCTTCGAAAGAAAGAATTAATGACATGTCGTACGTAGAGAGACTTTTACTATCACCTACCATCGACAGGTTATATATAATTTTACTTTAGTTTTCTATTCTTAAAATTAATAAGCTGTTTAATTTGATGTAAGTTAATACCTAGTATGACTATATTAAATACTAGCAAACTCGTCCGCGCTTCGCGCGGTCATGAAAGGATCTCATTGAATTTACATATTAATATAATCTAAAAATTCGAATATTAATTAAAAAATATAAACATGAAAAATCTCATTAGATTTATGAACTAATCTTTCTCTAATATTTGAATATTAAAAAATACAAACATGAAAGATCTCATTGAAATTATGAATTAATCTTAATACTTGAATATTAAAAAATATAAATATAAAAAATCTAATTATCTATGCTTTATTTTTTATAATATTTGAATATTGAAAAGTATAAACATTAAACAAAAAGGAAAAAAACAACAATAAGAAAATGACTGAAAAGAAATCAACACATCCTATACAAAAGAATCACTCTTTTTATTCATCCCATTTTTAGTTCTTAATTAGTGCTCTATTCGGAAAGGAAAATCATCAAAATGAATCCAATCCTATCTAAGGCCCAGTGTAAGTTTATAAACAATTTTAAGTTTAATCACTGGAAATAACTTTTGATAGACGTAATTGAAGTTACAAAATTGAACTCATCACGTCTGAAGTTATTAATTTTGTGTCAAGTATGGCATATTACTGGTGCTTGCCAAGGCCTAATTTTAGACATGTATTTCTTAAGTTTGAATTACGAATGTCTTCATAAGTTTCAGACATAGGTACACTTAAAATTGAGGGTATTTTTTACGAAGTTTGAACTATAAATCTTCATCCTCACTAATATTTTTTAAATTTTTCAACAACACACCCTTGATTTAAACTCACTTTCATCGTTTAATTTGCTATAGTTGAGGGAATTGCTTAGAGCTGGATAATTAAAAGGCAGAAACTGAAAAGATAACAACCAATAGAAGGAAAATAACATAGCCACATGATAATGTACCTCCAATTTGGATACAGAACCTTGTAAATCCAAATTGTGTCGACTTATGATTCCAGAAAGAGAAGGCCTCTATCCATATAAGTAAAAAATAATGGTAAACTTTAATCACACTATCAGAAATACAAAAAGATTAAATACATATCTATTTGCTTGCAGCGTGATTGAAGAATGAAAATGAAATACTCACTACAAACAAAATCAAAGTCAAGCATCGTTCGATAGGAAAACTGCTCGTAGTTGTAGAACGAAGCCTGTGTAGTCTTGAAGAAAAGTTGTCCAATAGCCATTCTACCAAGTCAATTTTGAGATATCTGCAATACAAATATAGTTAAGAAGATGAAGTTTCGTACCTCCTATGTTGGTTTCTTCACTACCTTAGATGCCATTGGAATTGAAAACCTGGAAACAAAATAGAACTGATAACAACCCTCATAGAAACTTGGTTACAAAATATTTAGAACAATCGCATATAAGCTCATCAGTAATAATGAAAAATGAACTTATATGATAAGTAAACAAAAAATTCACCACTCCAAAATGCCTTATCGTAGTAAAGATCATATCAATTATCAGGCTAGAAGTAGTTTGCAATGATAGGTTCACAATTCCAATTAATAATCAACTAAGAATTCTGACGGATTGGAGCATACAAAGATAAGAGTAACAACAGCAATATATTTTTGAGCTTCACTGTGAAAAAAGAGAAAAAACAAAATATTATACTCTTTGTTCTGTTGGCTATATTTCAGTGATCAGTAAGGTAATCTTTTTTGTTTTTCTTTTTTGGAATCTCTGGAATTTGTAGTAGAAAGCAAAACCTGATGAGACTTTTGGGGTTCTATAATCAATGGAGTGATTTACGTGAGGAAGTGAAAAAGTTTTATCTCTTTACAAAAGACTGATCATTATGAATTCATTCATCTCCATTAGTATATACAATAATGGGATAATTAGTATAGTAACTCATACACAACGAATTAATATGGTTGTTTACAGAATTTAATGAAATTTAATAAATAGGGTAGAATATGGTTAACTATTTAATTAGAAAATAAGGAAAAATAAAGAAAAAGGTCAAAAAAAGGAGAAAAAAGATAAATAGATTTCTTGGCTATAGAGAGGTGCCACATCACTTTGTCTATGTCTAGCTTTATATTATATATAGATTTGATAAAGTGCGAACTTCGGTTCTTGCCTAATTGCTTCTCTTCCCCATTCACAAAAACTTGGAAAAGAATGCATGTGTTTATAAATTTGCTAATAAGGTTAATATTTCATGAATTTAAGAATCTAAATAGATGCTGAAAACACCGTATATTAAAATATGCAGGATTTTCATAAGAGAAATACCAACACACGAAGGGGCAGCCATAATTATATCGCAATCATTATGTGAGGAAAGGCCATAATAATATACAGTAGTATGTACTACTATTAATAAGAGAGAATATAGGAGCTTCGGGTCAATGTGAATTGACCAAAAGCCCTCACTCTCAATAGTATTTTTGAGATTACCTGTGTGTCAGTGCAGCTTTTTTATGAAACAGTGCTTTTTGTGGGTCCCAAGCCATTCACTTTTTAGATATCTCTATTTTCTCTACAGTGATTGGGTCTTCTTTTAAACTAATGGGTCCCATTCACAACCTTTAAAATGCATTGTTTCAAATTTCAATGATACCTCAATATTATTTAGATTGGGTTTTAAAAGAATATATTAAAGTTTTGGGAGAAAATCACCCATAATTTTGCTTTAAAAATTAAATTCTTCCCTCAACTATGAACAGTAAACATTTTCTCCCTTATTCTAGGCAATGTCTATTTTATCCTTGACATTTTCAATCCTCTATCTATGTAATACATTTTACATTATGTAAAATTTAATGTTTTAGCCAAGATATTTATACATTTTTCTTTAAATTCATATATAATCCATTTTTGAATTTATCACAAAATAAAATATTACTTTTTATGATAATATTTTAATATATATACACACACACATTACTGTTTATTGTTACATATATATATATATATATATATATATAAACGAGTTTTGATTGTCATTAATGTAATGTCTTAAATTATAATTTAAAATTCATTTATAATATAAATAGATGATCTTTTAGGAATTTGTTATAGAATATACCTTTATTTTTATTAATTATTTTATGTTACCTTCATTGAAATATATTTATAAAATTATTATTACATGTTATTTTTACTTGTAAAAATAAATTAATTATTATTAATAAAAAATATATCTTATTCTTATTAGTTTGTAAGAAGAAGTTATATACTCAATTAGTATTTCTCAATTTTTTTGCCGTCTCGAAATGAATTTGTTTTTTATAGGAAATTTGTTTCATAGATTAAAGAGATAAAAAAAATCAGGATTTCAAAGAAGTAAAAGAAAAAAAGATAAGTTAATAATGTAAGGATAAAATAGAAATTTTAAAAAACCAATTAGGATTAAGGGGAGAGAATAACTATTGTTCAAAGTTGAGAGAAAATTTTAATTTTAAAAATAAAATTGGGGAGTGAAAATAATTTTCAGTAGTAGAGTTTTAACTCAAGCCTATTAAGATTGAGAGCTCCCTGCATTTGTTTGGGGTTTTATTTATCTCTTATTTTGGTCGACAATTCATTCTGCTTTTTTCCGTGTTTAACGAACATTTTTATTATCTTAGACTATATAAATTTCTAATATTTAATATTCTACTAACAAAATTTAGATTAATTTTAAAGTTTCATAGAAACTGATGCATTAATTTTTTAATTAAAATTATTATAGTGAAATTATAAATTAAGGATAGAATGGTTATTTTGTACTACATCTATCCCATTGTGTATGACACAATTGCCATAAGAAGAACTTAACCAGAATTTCATTATGAATTTTAAATTTATTTTATTAATTTTCATCACAAAAGTTATGAAATTTGAAGTTTGAAATTCAAAACAAAAATAAATAGCTTGACTCAACGAGAGGCGATAGTACTTTTATAACTAAATATTGAATTTAATTATTTGTCCCACAAATTTTCCATCGTTTATTTTTAAATTCATAAATTAATAATTAATATCTAGATATTTTATTAGTTTGTAAAAGATTATAATGAGATATTTTAATCTTTTTAATAGCATCACTTTTAAATTTCATCCTAATTTTACATCATTTAAATATTGTGTTACACTGAATAATCATGAAAAGATTCCTTTAAAAAAAATTCTAGTCACCATGGCTCCATCTAATATAATTTTGCTCATGTTGGGCCAGGGTTTTGCCCGGGCCATCGTTACTAGTAATAAAATAGAAGAGGACACATCTTTCTAATGTTAAAAAAGGTACATATGGCCTAGGCAAGTAAATTAGAGTATTTCTAGATTGACTATAAGTCAACTTATTGTACTACTACTATATAGTATTCCCAATCTTAATAATTAAGGATAATTGGGAGGTTCTGATATCTTCCAATGATTGGTACTGTTACCAATAAAACAGTCCATTCTATAAAAAATGCCAGCATATTTGTCTGAATGTGTCTTAAAGTATTCAATAATTTCAACAAAATAACTTAGAATTTTCCTCCAAAAAGAAGAAGAACAAATTAGATAAAAAAGGAGAAAATAACTCAAGAGGATCAAGTAATTGTTGCATTTGTTCTTTGGAAAAAGACGAACTCGTGATTCACTTTCATATCCTATTATTCCTTAGCTCTCAATTACGCAACCCTTAAATGAAGTGAAAGTGCAAAAAATACTCAATTATTTTTGGTTATATCAGGTTACATTATATTATCAGTTAAAAATTCTTCATGGTCAATATATATGATTTTTGTTCTTATATAATTGTGGATAATATAATTCATTACCCAAATATGGAAACATAAGAAACTCCGTATGTCAATACATAGAATCCCTTACTTTTGGATACACTATAAATGTAAAGAAGGACCTTACACTAAAAAAGAATTTAAATTTGGAAGTAGGAACCTCCTCCTTTTTGTTTTTACTTTTTTTTTTCTTAATTATTACTCCATTAAAAGTAAAAGAATTGGTGGAAATCCTGTAAGCAAAAAATAATGACGAAAAACATTTTTTTGCGCGGAGTGCCCTTCTTTTGGGGTGGTCTTTAAATTTTGCTTTTTCATATTTGTAGTCTTTAAATTATGCCTATCATATTGCTTAGTCTTTAATTTTTGCCCTTGCATTGCAACTTTGAGCTTTCGCGAAATAATGAGGTTAGAGTTCGACCCCCGCTCAAGATAAATTAAAAAAAAAATCGCAAGACAAGGTTTAGGTCGCGTGTATCCGTGCATACTTTTGTTAAGGAATTACACATTTTATGCTTAGGACCGGCATACTCATGCCTTATGGGCGGACTTGGCATAAGTATCTTAGGGTCCGCATAACTTTGATAATTCCTTCACAAAGTTTATGCTTGGTTACTTTTAATGGGCAAGTTTGTCTGGGACAGAAGATAACTTTGTGAATGAAGGAATTATCAAAGTTATCTAACTTACGCCAAACTTTTATCGTAAGTATCTTAGGGTCCGGCATAACTTTGTAATGGTCCTTCACAAAGTTATGCGGACCATACTTTTTAATGGGCAAACTTTTATGCCCGGATAAACTTTGAATGAATTATCAAAGTTATGCTTGACCCGCATACTTTATGCCAAGTTCGCTTCCTTAATTAAGATACTTTGATCCGATAACTTTGTGAATCCTTCATTAAACAGAGTATCGTCGTGATAAATAAATTTAAACTTGCCTTACAATTTTTTTTAAAATTTTGATCGCGCGTGGGTTCGAACCTGGAACCTATGAAATTTAGCTGAAGGGCAAAATTTAAAGATTTCAAATATGAGGGGCAAAATTTAAAGACCACCCCAAACGAAGGGCAATTTTGCGAATTGCCCGACGAAAAAAGCAGCATTTGATTTACCATATTGGGCTAGGATCTCTGATTATTCAAGCCCATTACAGTCCAATAACCTTTCTGGCCCTGGCCATAAAAATGGATTGTGTCATTTGCACTTTCATCCCTATTTTGTTCTGGTCTTTAATTTTTGTCACTCAAGATAAATAACCTTTTCGCATCATAAATTCATTTTGAAGGGCAAAAATTAAAGACCAGCCCATTTGAAGGACAAACCACGCAATTTCTTCAATTGGATTTTCACGGCTATGTGAAGCTCATATTGATAAGACCCGTTCATTTGAAGAAATTGCAGGTTTTCCGTTCAAATGGGCTGTGCCTTAATTTTTGTCCTTTAACAATCGAACTTATGCCTAGCAGTGATAAGTTGTTAAGGGTGAGTAGTCGTACATGCGCATAATCAGAAGATATTATGATGCGAAAATATAAATTTATGCCTCGGTAAAAAGTTGTTTGTTATGAGGGAGTTGGACAACTCACTCAGGAAAATTTGTTGATAACTTTAGGAGGGTAATATCAAGTACTTAATTACAAGATAAATAATGAGACGATCACTTTGGACAACTCACTCAGGAAAATTTGTTGATAAGAATTTTTTGGGGGCGTATTGGGTTTATCTTATGCAATTATCGTCATTATAAGAAAGTTGTTTTTCTCTAAATTTCTCCAATTAGGACGACACGTATAAATTGTTGACACTTTCGGAACGCAGCTCTTACATTTAGCATTCTCAATGTGTATAACTTAACCTTAATGTGGCACAAGATCGAATTTAGCCCCTGTTTTCCACCTACCATTCTACAAACAGTAAGAAGGGAAAGCAAGACACCAAAAGAAAAGAAAAAAAGGTGGCAGCTGATCCATGCTATAATCAATTACTAAGCTAATGTGACAATACATACTACTTAGTACATGACAAAAACAAACTCAATAAATTTCTAAATTCTTGTCAATGTCACAAGTCCATCCTCCACCGCACAATTGTCCACCATGGTGTCCTCCTAGATAAGGCAAACAAATTGCTTGGCTCTTTTTTATTTTCACAAAACTTCCAAAAAAAACACTAAACTCTCACTTCTCTTCATTTATTACTATACAATATGTAGCATAATTTGCATCAAATGACAAAATAGGTTTTGAAAAAATCTTGCATAGTACTTTGTTTGTATAAAAAAAAATCCAATATTCGTACTCTACTGGTCCGACTAATTCAGATTCACTTTAATTGTCATTTCTCAATTTCCTACCCCAAACCTCCAGTTAAGGTCACATTGCGTAGGCTCACTAGGAGAATAGTGCTTTACTCGTAATTTCTCAATTCGTTTAGCTCTAACCCGAGACCTCAAATTAAAGATAAAAAGATCTCATCCCACTACGATCCTCAGTGTCCTGGATCATACCACTACATAGAAAAAGTTCTTGGGAGTACATAGCTAAAGAACTTTTTTTTTTTTTAATCAAGATGAGTAATCTTTTCTCCAAGATTTATCCACCCTCTTTTGGAGTAAGCCATCAAAAGCTTTACCCAAATACCAGTACAATAAGATGTTGTTCTAATGATGTATTTTCTGGTACAGAACAAAATGGTTGGATACTTAGCAGTTTCCCAGAAAAGAACCTAGTACCATATCCACCAGGCATAGTGAAACCACCTAGGCCAAAAAGAATAATTCTTGTTAGACATGGACAAAGTGAAGGGAATGTTGATGAAAATGTTTATACAAGAGTTGCTGATCCTAAAGTTGGATTGACAGAAAAAGGGGTAGAAGAAGCAGAGGAATGTGGAAGGAAAATGAGGGAAATGATTGAGAAAGATGGTGGAGATGATTGGAAAGTTTATTTCTATGTTTCACCTTATAAAAGGGGAATTGAAACATTGAGAAATTTGGCTAAGTCGTTTGAACGTTCAAGAATTGCTGGTGTTAGAGAAGAGCCTCGTCTGAGAGAACAAGATTTTGGTATGACCAAATTTTGTACATGAATATTTTCTTTTGACTAGTTGTAATTGGTTATTAGTACTTGTTAAGTATCCTACGTTGGTCGAAGGAATGAGCTTTTATATGATATATTGCTCGGACTCTTTAAAAATGTCAACAGATTCTTAAAAAATATAGTATTACTTTTGGAGGATTCAACACGCACCCGTCGACATTTTTGAAGAGTCCGAGCAACATAGGTTATATGATCTTGGACAATCTTCAAAGACCATCTCTTTTACGTGGTATCGGAGTTAGATTCATCTCATTTTTTGGTTTACACGGTGTTGGCTTTCCAAGTTATGTTGTCCACATTCCAAATGTCATACTCTGAGCATACGAGGGGTATTAGGTGTCTCATATTGGTTGATGAGGGTATCTAGAAAAGGATTCAACATTTAAACTTGACGGGTTCAACTTAAGGTTCTTAACACTGAATACATTGTACTTTTGAAATAATGAATTGGAATTCAATATTTGTTGAAATGCTAGTAGTATTTCACATATATTTTTATCTTTCGTGTCGAAAATATTAGTTTCAATTGAACCGGTAGACAGTAGGCTCCATCCACCTATGAGGGAATGAGTTGGTGTCTCCTTTTTTTGGGATAATCGAGAAATCCCTGAGGGCAACTTGGTAGATAATGAGTCCAACCCTCTAACATTCTTCACTACGCGGCACTAATTGAACTCGTGATGTACACCTAATGCACAAGTCATCCATTGTGCTCTTGCCACTAGACCAAAGCCCCGGGGCATGTCCATTTTCTTTGCATTACTTGACTTTGGTAGTATTATTATATCTTCTTATGAATTGTGTTTATGAAGGAAATTTTCAGGACAGGGAACAAATGAAGATAGAGAAAGCTGTCCGAGCTCGTTATGGTCGTTTCTTTTATAGGTTTCCTAATGGAGAATCGGCAGCAGATGTTTATGACAGAATCACAGGTGATTCTGTTTTTTCAAGATTCATTTGGTTTTTTGAGCATTTTTGTTTTTGTGATGATATTGTTTGAAGAGGAAGCTTGCAGGGTTCAGGGAAACACTTAGAAGTGATATTGACATAGGAAGATTTCAACCACCTGGTCAGCAGAGCCCAAACATGAACTTGGTTATAGTTTCTCATGGACTTACACTAAGGGTGTTCTTGATGAGATGGTATAAATGGACAGTGCAGCAATTTGAAGGACTCCATAATATGAGTAATGGGGGCATGATTGTCATGGAAAGAGGCTACGGTGGAAGGTAATCAAGACTACTTGATGCGTTATCTAGTACTTTGTGAAGTGTAAATACAGCAAAACTAGGAATATTGAACTGCTTCTAGACAATTTTCTTGAGAACCTGTTATCTCCTACCAACACTCCACCAAGGCTTGGAGATGGAACTGGGAAGCAGTCACCTAGTGTCTTTACCTCCGCTGGAATTTAAGCGTGAGACCTCATGGTCCTCCACCCACTTCATTGACCACTAGGCCACACCCTCCGGTAAATTGCTTTTGATCAATGTTGTTACTTCATCACTTAAAGCAACAACGAGAAGCGATAGGTTATCGTTTCATTGTTGAAGCCATGCACTTCAAATAATGGTGCGCAAAGTGATTTACCCAAGAAGCAGTCGGTATTTTGAATCTCAACATTGAGGAGTTCAATTAATATCGGAATTATTGTAGACTGAATGCTGAAATTAGTTATTTCAATTAGTATAACTAGACTATCATAGTGCTAAATTGATATATGTTTGGTACTTCTAATTTTCCATAAATGGCACTCCCCATGGATCTTGTCGCTTTGTTGCTCTTTTAAAAGACAGTGCTTGTGAAAAATCTGCAGGTACTGTTTGTCAATGCACCATACAAGGGAGGAGTTGCAGAAATTTGGGATGACTGATGAAATGCTAATCGACCAAGAATGGTAACACACTGCTCATCTTTTTTGCTTTAATAATTCACTTGGGTTTCTTGTTTATCTATTTTTGATTGTTTTTTTATGAAGGCAAAAGATTGCGAGGCCAGGTGAACTGAATTACGATTGCTTGATTACTGGACCATCTTACTTTACTCACTTTGATGATGATGACGACAAGAATTTTGAGTTGTAATATTATCAAGGGAACAAAAGAGGAGAAACTCTTGAAAGGAAGTTAGAGCTGTTGGAATTCACAACCATACTTGGTGAAAATACATCAGCTTTCGGAGAGAGTGCTTCGTATACACCGACAGTATAAAGAATTTCACACTGCTAGCGTAATTTTACCCGTTGTAACTTGTGATCAGTGATTTACCATGTTTGCTGGCTATCAATCCAACATTCCTGTAAAAAGTTACATATACTTGACTTTGATACGATTTTATGTACAGCCAAATCTCTCTATAACAGCATGGTTAGGTCCGAAATTTTTCAGCTGTTGTAAAGAATGATTGTTATATACCTATAACAGCATTAATATTTAAATAATACTACACTGTTATAGGCAAAAAAGATGCATAAAATCTAATTTTCATTTTTAATTGTTAAATTCTAAGCTTAATTACAGAGTTCTTGGCATTTTGCACCCTTAACATATGTCCTCTTTTGCGATTTGCACCCTATCATATTTTTTTTAATAACTTGCACCCTAATCTCTTTATTTCTTTGCAAAACGATAAAATCACTCCTTTTTTCAATTTTTCCTTAAGGGTAAAATAGGAAAAATAATTAATATATCCCAAAATCTTTGAGAGTTGAATATTCTGGCCAAGGTTCATATTTGATCGGAAAAAAATGGAGTTGGCTTCTCTCTATAGTGAGCCATCCCTCCCTACCCTTTTCCCGATTCTCTTTTCTCTCTAATATAATCCATTAATTCTAACAAAAGAAATCCATCCTCTCTACTCTTTTGGAAAAACGAGTACTTTCAATGTCCAACAAGAAGTGGTACTGTGGTAGTGTTTCATTTAAGATGATGATAACCGCTGAAATCATCTGCTCATAGCTTTTCTGCAAATGAAAATCTTGAACCACATAAAATATTGTTTGGTAAAAAAATATAATGTTGCACAAAAAAGATGACATAAAAGCTTTTGAGATCTGCCATGGCTGAACCCACTTTTCTTCTTCTTCCCCTAATTTTTTTTTTTTCTAATTACAGCATAATGTCATTTTCGTAGATGAAAAAACATTGGACTTCAAGTAAAGATCACGTTTTTGATTAATTTTAGTTGACCAGTTTTAATCGGCACCGCAACATTCTATACTTTTTTTTTTTTTTCGAATCTTAAGAATTTAAACAAAAAATAAAGTTAGGGAGATATTAATTACTATCTTTCCTATTTTACCCTCAAGAAAAAATGAAAAAAGAACGGTTTTATCATTTTGCAAAGAAATACAGAGATTAGGGTGCAAGTCATTAAATAAAATAAGATAGGGTGTAAATCGCAAAAGAGGACATACGTTAAGGGTGCAAAATGCCAAAAACTCTTAACTGCACTTTGTATAACGAAGGAAAATCGTTTAATGATAAAAATATATATATTCATATGATATTTTTTTGTCATAAATAGTATATTAAATGATCAAATATTTGGTCAAAATTTCTACTCTTATTATTGGTAATCATAGATATTCTATTTTTATAAAGATGGTTAATTATTATATTACCAAAAAAAGAAGATAGCTACTATATGGGGTAATTTTACAAAGAGCGTCTTGTTATAAAATTGGTTGTCTTGTTATAGGTGAAATGTTGTTATAGAGAAGTAAAATATAACATAAAAAATGGGTTCCAAAAAATCTTGGTTGTTATAAAGAGGTGCTATTATATGGGGGTGCCGTTATAGAGAGGTCTGTATATTCTATAACGAGATCTGACTGTATATTAAACGGGGTTTAGTTGAGCATACTCTCACACTTATCTGCATGTAAAGGTCCTTCAACTCTTGGCAATAGGTTTAGATGACCCAAATCTGGGATCACAACAAGCTTTGTGGCAGATGTGGGACACAACTGCAGCACTTGGTTCACACTGCACATGGAATGTAATGGGCAAAATACAACTGATTGTACATAATAATGCCTGGGCATTAGGTATGCAACATAAGAAACCAACTACGAAAAAAGCTACAATCTCAAAACTGTTTGTTGATAGCTTCTTTATCATTAGTACTTGACCTAAGGCTAGATGGCCTATAAACCTAGGACAAGGAATCTCCTCCAAATACTTTGGATGATTATAAGAACCCCACATGAAAGGACAGTTGGATACCAGCATATAGTCAGTCAAACAAAAGAAGACATGACTATCTTTCAGTAAAGGTGCTAACCTAATCAATAAACAGAAGAACAAAAGTGTGTGATGGTACATAGAAGAAGAACATCATAGAATGAACTCATTTTCCATGTTTCCTTAAAGTGGGGATTAGAAAGATGGTTTCCGATGCAGGAATCTAATGAGATTTGGTAAACAAAGGCAAATATAGTAAAAGTATTCACTAATGCTTACAACACCTTCATTGTCTCATCTTGCCTCAGCAAACACTTGGGAGTCAAACGTCCCATGACAAGTCAATGTCACATCATTAACATAGGAGAAAAGTAGGAAACTCATTTCCTAAGAACAAACACGATACTAGAATCGACAACAGTACCAGATACAGACAGATAAGTAGTGCACAGCTTTTAAATTGAAAAAAGAAAATCATACAACTCTGTATATATGTTTCCGCAATGCCATTACCAGATTTTGATACATAAGCATTGCACAGATGTCTACCTCAAAGAGAGGCTGAGAACAGAGAGGAAAAGAAGCAAATTAGACGACCAATACGAGGGACAAACAATGATACTCGGTTTTGGACTACTAATTTTCTTATGCCAAGAAAACTGCTTTCATGCAAAACAAAATTAGTGTTTGGAAAGTTAAACATCAAGCAACAAGGTAATCTTCAGAAAATTTGCCAGCAAGGCGTGAGAAACAATGGAAAGAACATTGAAGAACTTCAAAGTTCACACTGAGGAATATGGTGCTACAGTATTCACGCGATGGAAAAAAGTGCATCTAATCCTAACCAAACTGGCTCTCAAAGGGCATAGACATAATGAATTTCATTAGCACCAGAAAGGCAAAAATGATCAGTCCTTCCACACTGGCCAGCTGATGATCTCAAGATAGATGAAGACCTAAGACAAGAAGCAATTCATCATGTTGCTGCAATCCTTGGCATTGCCATCACGAAATCAATAGCAAATTCCCCTGGTCGTAAGTAGTGACAATCACCCTTATCTCCAAAATTACCTGAACTTTGTTAACTTGCTTGAATTGGCCATCAGGATGTTGCACAACTTTTAACTAACAGAATTTCAGCATTCAGGACGTTGCACAACTTTTAAGAAGGATGACCCTTTGTGATAAAACCACTGATTCAGGAAATTCAGTCACAGATAGGAGAGCTCTACATGGGATTAGAAAGAAACTAGGAGTATATTCATATCACATGACACCTAAACAGAAAAAAAAAGTGCCTGCTTCCTTCCAGATTAAACCTTGGATCATGATCATCTCTGTAAGTGTGATTCTTCAGTATTGAATTGTGCTACTTGTTTCAACGGAAGAAGACAAAAAAAATTGGCATAAGATGAGGGCTGAGGAATAGCAAGAGTTGAAACAAGACAATCATAGAATGGCTATGACCTAATCTCATTCACATGTTAAGTCTCATGAGTTCTCAATTGTTGCAGTCATGACACGCATTTGACGAGGTCGTTCAGGCTCACCATTTCGCCTCCAGAAAGCCCTTCTCCACCAAATCTCAAATCCCCTCTGGATATTTGGGCAGTCCTCACCGGAGTTCAAAAACCGATCAAACCAAGACATTAGAATTTCTTGCTGCAACGCCATAGGTAGGGTCAGAATAGTATTGCTGAGACCATCTTCAATTAAATGCCGGTCAAGACCTCTTGATGCCCTCCTCATCCATCCAAAATCCTCATAGAATGGCACTAACCATGTCTGCAAAAGAGCGCTCCTAGCATCCTTAGAAGCTAGTAATTGCCCTTTACCAATACCAACAAAAAGTCTAGCCGTGACTCTACTAACCTCATACCTATGAAGTGCTGGCACCTTCTGATGTGCCTCAGATAATTCAGACTGAGAAGCCCAACTCCTCAAAAAATCTTCAGCTATCTGTCTATCAATCAAGATATCCAAAATCCAATGCAGATTATCAGCCTGTCGTGCAATCTGACCCACATCGATCATGTCTCCATCTGCTGCCCGTAGAAAATGGTGGCGGAGCAATTGCAGACATGCATTGCAAGCTGAATACAACGACTCCTTCCTCAAGTCGTTATGAGATGAATTCTCGTGCAACATTTTGGAAACTAAGCCTTTCATCTCTCGCCTCGCCTTCTCATCCTTCCCTTCAAGAACCACATGCAATAGCTTGAGAAGCACTTCCTCATTCCCATTTCCATTCTCTGTTCCCGATGTAACATCAAGAGATACCCTCCTTAAAACTTCCCCAGCACCTACCCCTTCAAGACGAAGCTCAGACAATAGTGAAGCTACCTTTTCTTCTTCATCCTCAGCCCAAGGAGCTGCTTCCAAGTACTCCAGGCATGATAATACCCCCGCATCGAACCCAATTGCCGCAGAAACCTATAAAACAATTTAATCAACTAAGGCCAAAATACAATTGCACATTCCTATTTACCCTCATATGTGTCGCCCGTGCATAAAGACTAGACTTTATCTCTAAAAACTCTCACTACCCTAAAATAAAGTGGTGTGGAAAATCAACTATGCAATAGATTTGCAAGCAATACAGATGCATCCACTTAAAAACAACTTTCCATGAACATATATGCATGGGCTAATGAACAAAGGCGATAACATTGATGCCTAACTTCTATTCATAGTTCAAAATTGAGCAAGCATATACTTAATATTGAGGTCACACATCTATCTAGTTAAGTGATTTCAACAACAATCAATCACAATTTAGCTCAGTTAGGGTCGGTTTACATAATCCTCCATTTCATTAATTCAACTAAGTAATTCGGTTTATAAAATCCTCCTTTCTTTGAGCCGAGGGTCTTTCGAAAACAGCCTCTCTGCCCCACAAAGGCACAAGTAAGGCCTGCGTACATCCTACCCTCCCCAGACCCCACCTGTGGGATCACACTGGGTATGTTGCTGTTGTTAATTCAAGTCACCATTCATTTCATATCTTATCAAACGATTTTCATTACTAGGTAATTGTACAGCACAAAAGGTAAATTTAGATGCAATAAGCATTACCTTTAAGATCCCAAGGACTTTAGAAACATCTTCTTTCATCAGCCTTCTCCTCAAATCTTTACAATACATCAACCTCAAAGTTTCAATATACACTTCAATATCATCACAATCCGCAATCTCAACAATATAAGGACCTGAATTCCTCTGTTGCTTTACCCATTTCTCCGACAATTTAACAGCGAAAAAACGACTATGAACCACCAAGATCTGCCTATGAACATTCATAGCAACACTCAAGCCATCCTTAGAACTCAATGTTAACTTCACGTCACTCGAACCCGAATCATTAAACTGATTCCCTGGACTTTTACAAGCTAAAAGATCCAAAAGTCTCTGTTGCATCAAAACCTGTTTATCCTGTTGTACAAAGTTAGTAACTTTTTGATTATTTGAGCAAACGGGGTTGTTAATTGTTGATCTTGGTATACATTCAGGTTCATTTGCCATCATTTCAAAAAGGGTTGGACTTGAACGAGTCTTGGAATCCATATTTGGCGGTGGTGGTGACATAGGGTTTAATAAACCTGCTGTTAAAGCTGAATTGAATTTACTAAATGATGATGGAAATGCATCATGGTTATTGTTGTTATTTGGTATTGGTGTACCATTTCCATTGTTGTAAAGATTAGTTGATTCCATAACTGAATATTGGATCTTGAAATTTGATGATGATGATGATGACGTGGCAGTGGTGTAAGGTGAAATGGGTGGTGTTAGAGTGGATTTAGATGTAGGGGAACACCATGAGTTGTCAGGTGAGGTAATAGTTGGTGTATCAATTTTGTGAGTTTTTTCGTTGAGGCATTTTGTCGAACAGGTTGTAGGCGAAGAATTCGAAGGGTTTGAAGAAGTAGTAGTAATGGTGGTTTCTCGGTAGCGACGACGTTTGGGTTTAATGGGTTGGATTTGGAATTTAATGGTAGTTGCCATATTGTTGTAATTTCACTAATTTATGGGTCTTGGTAGTGTAATATTTGTTGTGGTTTAGTTTGTCATTTTAGGGCCTAAAAATCCATAGCATTCATCGTCACTTCACGAGCATAAATGTGCGTGCGTGGGCTATAAAAATATCACACACACACACACACATATACTGACAAGATTTTTATATTAGTAATGTATTTGTTCTTGACTGAGAAGTGAGAAAAATTGGGCATGGGAAGAAAACAATGAAAGCATTCAATGGAGACAGAGATGTTGACGAATGGGTTTTAATGAAAATTTGTTTAGATACTATGCTTTATTTGTGCGTATGGATATGGGCTCTGTTGATGACTCTTTTATCTCCTTTATGAAACAAGTTTGGGACCATCTAGAGTGGAGTGTGTACTAATTTTAATTTTAATTTTAATTTTAATTGATATGTTTAAAGTTGATATTGACATAATGGATAATCTTGGAAATTGATGAAGTTGTTTAAGACCATCCGCCCAGGGCCGGAGCCAGGTAGAGGCAAGAGGGTTCATCCGCATCTTCTTCAACGGAAAAATTATTATATTGTACATGTAAGATTAATACTATTTTTTATGTATGATATAATAGATGTTGTGTGTGCCTACTTCTTGTTTTGAGTCCCCGTAGTAAAAATTTTGATTCCGCTATTACATCCACCTCCAAGATCATTTTTGTAAATCACCCGAAATTTGATGTGGTATTTGAGTCATAATATTTGTTTCAAATGAATAATACAGTACCATCCATGGTTGTGGTGGGATGGATATGATTCTTCTAATAACCCTTAATTAAAGGTAGATTCGAGTCATGTGAATGAACGAATTCCGATGAAGAAACTTTCTACTTTTAATGGACTTTATGTGATGTGATTCAGATTAGTCGAAGCGCCAAAGCAACAGGTACCGAACACCGAGTCAGAAATCCCCCAAACAATGGTGATTAAAATGTTAATATAAAAATCGTTTGAGCTTAAATTTTAGCGATGATCAAACCACTATACACAAGTCAATTATTTTTTATGTATCTAGTAAATGATGATGAGCCAAGAGTCTATCAGAAACAGTCTTTCTACCTCCCAAGGTAGAGGTAGATCTGCTTACACACTATTCTCTCCAGACCCTACTTGTGAGATTACACTAGTATCACTATTAAAAACCTGTTGATTTCTGACCTACTAAAACCAACCTCAATTGAGGTTGGAAAAAAACCAACCTCGTGAGGTCGGTAAATGTCTTATTTATTTTTTAACTTTTAAAAAAAAAAAAAAAAAAAAAAAACTAACCTCATGAGGTCAGTAATATTATACAAAAATCTGTAGTGAACATACATCGGCCGATGTCGAAAATTTATTTTAAAGTAAATATTATAAATTATTTTTATTAAACTGACCTCGTGAGGTCGGTAATATTTTAAATTTAAATAATAATAATAATTTATAGTACTGACCACATAAGGTTGCTTAATTTTATTAAAAATATTATAAATTGTTTTTTAGAAATTGACCTTGTGGGGTCGTGTTACACCTCGTAGTTTTGTACGTTGAGATTAGTTAGGTGTTGGTTGTTTTAATTGTGGATACTGGAGTTACCTTCTAGGATATATGAGATTATATGCGCTTATCTTATGGTTATGAGGGTTTAAGTTCATATAGTAAGCTATGGAAGGATTGAAGAACAAGTGAATTAAGGAAATCAAGTTTGTTGGAACTTTGGAGAAAAGATGGGGACAATTTTGGTCCAACTTGAGGAAGGAATATCTCCTAATATACTAGGAGTTTTGAAGTGAAACTAAAGCCTAAATTGAAGTTCATCGAGTCTAGTTTCCAATTCAACAAACCGTTCGTCGATATCACATCAGAGTAGAAAGTTATGGGCGTTTCAAGTTGGGGCAGAGGGAACGCGAACGCGAGCCAAAGGCCTCGCGAACGCGAAGGCCAAATGTGGAGTCGGTGGAGCCGACTTTAAAGGGGGTATAAATACCCCATCCACCCCATTTTTTCATCATTGAACTCTTCCAAGAGCTCTAGAAACCTCTCAACTCATCCCCTAAGCACTGATAGCCCATTAGATTAAGGATTCAACAAGATTACGCTAAACTAGTCCATGAAAAGTGAATGTTCTTGCTTTTATTTGATGTTGTGGTGAGTTTGGCCTTGAAGAAAGTTGTGAGAATTGAAGTTCTTTAAGTATAAGGTATGTTCTTCATCTTGACTTTGATATTGAGTTATTTTTGGAGGATTTTAATGGTTTAAAGTGAAGGAAAAACATAGTATAAAGGTTGTAGTTTGATATGTTGATGTTGTTGGCTTATGGATTGATTTTTGAAGGAAGTTTTGGACGGATTTGTATATGCTTGTTATGTTGTATCTTGATTATGTTATTGTTGATGTTGTTAGTGATGTTTGGGAGTTGTTTTGGAATTTGGAGGAAGTAGATGATATAGAGGAGATGTTGTCCGAATTTCGGCAGATTCTAAAAAGATTTAATTTGAAGGCTTAAGATAAGTATATGACGATAAGCCTAACAATAGTATGACTTCTCTTGGATGTAGATTTACGAGCTTGGAAGAATAAGCGTTAAGTAGTTGAGGAGACCGAAAAGGTATGTTAAGGTTGTCCCCTTTCTTTCTAAAGGCATGATTCTTTTCTTATGAATCCATACACACTTTCCATAACGTCCTTATTTCCAAAAAGCTATAAGTTCATGATTCTCAAGTTCCTATGATGCTAAGGATAGATGTTTTCTATGATGATAATAATAATGATGATGATCCCATTTCTAGAAATTCCAAAGCTTATGGTTTTAATGCTATTATGAGATTATTGAGCTTATTTCATGATTTTCTTGATTTTATTCATTGTTGTTGATCTCACCTTATGTTACTTGTTCCTTCAAGGTGAGATATAGCGATGATGCTTGTTCCATAATATAAATCGGAGGTTACCGACCTTAAGTCACTCCGATAAAGTAGTAGCTTTTATTTGGGCTCTCATGCATGCTATTTATATTATATATATGTATATATGGGATATGGGAAAAGGGCGAGGCGTTATATACGCATAACCACCTAATCAGTTGGTATACCATGATATCGTCCCGGACGCGGGATGCCCGGACGCGGAATATATGGTTATGGATCGGGCTGCACGTTCCGCAACATAATATATTTATGGATCAGGCTGCACGTTCCGCAGCATAATATATTTATGGATCGGGCTGCATGTTCCGCAGCACTATTATGTTATATATGTATGAAAAATGTTTTTTTTTTAAAGGCTAAGCATGCATGGTATCCTCCTTAAGAGGCAATCAGAAGTACAGGTTATCTCTTTATCTCATGTTATGTTCCATATCTCTTGTTATGTTGTTATTTATGCCGTACATACTCAGTACATTATTCGTACTGACGTCCTTTCTTGTGGACGCTGCATTCATGCCCGCAGGTAGACGGATCTGCTCCTTAGGAGCTTCATCAGCGGAGTTTTAGGAACGCTCCATTTGTTTCGGAGCTGCAGTTTATTGGTATTACTCTTTTGTATATGTATACTTGGGCATGGCGGAGTCCTGCCCCATCTCTATGGATTCCTGTATTCTATATAGAGGCTCGTAGACAGATGTATGTAGCTAGATGTCCCATAATCTTATCAGTTCATATTGTCGTATAATGTTTCGGTAGTCATGTCGGTTGTGATGATGGGCATAGTTGTAAATTATTATATAGAAATGTGCCGTTGTCTTGTGGCGTATGCTCTAAAAATTATGATACCCATGTGGTCCACATAGAAATGATTATGAGTTGTATGTTCAGAGGTGCTCGGTAGGTGAGCTCCGGGTGCCCGTCATGGCCCTCCGGTTGGGTCGTGACAGGTCGCTACTTTTTTAAATTAAAAAAAATTTATTTAAGATACAGCCCTCGTGAGGTCGGTATATTTTTAATGTCAAAAAATAATTATTTAAGTTACCGACCTCAATAAAAATCTAAAGCCTTGTTCTTTTACCTCATTTTTACGTTTTTCACTCAAAATCTACTCTCTTTCTCTTTCACCACCGTCGTAACCTCGCACACATTGCCGTACATTCGCCGCTAGCCAGCTCCGTCACCACCCAAAAAATTTGCGACCTGCTTGTTCCCGACCTACTGTTGAGGTCCCATTTTTACCAAAAGCGACCTCATGAGGTTGGAAAAATGAATTTTTTTAGGTCAGTTTTCAGCATTTTTTTTAGTAGTGAAATTTGTTGTTGTTGTTATTGAGTAAATGATGATATTTTCTGGTAAAGTCCTACCGATATTACGTGAAAAATAAAATACTTGGAAGGTCTAACGCACAGAAAGGAACATTAAAGAGAGAATTCAATTTGTCCTTTAGGGCCTGAAAAATTCACCGTCACTCACGAGCATCAATGTGCGTACGTGGGCTGTGAAAAATATCACACATATGGACAAGATTTTTGTTATTACGTGAAAAATAAAATACTTGGAAGGTCTAACGCACAGAAAGGAACATTAAAGAGAGAATTCAATTTGTCCTTTAGGGCCTAAAAGCCCTAGCATTCACCGTCACTCACGAGCATCAATGTGCGTACGTGGGCTGTGAAAAATATCACACATATGGACAAGATTTTTGTATTACTGTATTTTTCTGTTCTTGACTGTGAAGTGAAAATTTGGGCATGGGAAGATGACACTAAAAGTCTGAAATGAGCATTTAATGGAGATCGAAAGATGTTGGGGGAGTGGCTTTCAATTAAGTTTTGTTTAGATACTTTGCGTTCTTTGTACGTATGGATATGGGCTCTCTTCATTACTCTTTTATCTCCTTTACGACACAAATTTGGGACCATCTATAGTGGAGCAGTACTAATTTTCATTCATATGTATAAAGTTGATATGACAATATGGTATTGGACTCATAAGATTTGATTCTATTGGAAATGTTATCTAGTTCATCCATAAGAGGCGCTAGTCAGCCTATTAGTAACATCATAGAAACGAGAGAGTTCATTCGTCTACAAGGGAATTCATCCGTCTTGTACAAATTTTTTATGACAGGTAATTCAAATCGTGATTGCATCAGATTTGCTTTTGCAAGAAAAAATACGTAAGTCTCCTAAATAGTATTTTACATTGAATTCCTTTCATTTCAAAATAATAATGTAATCACTAAAATATCACTATAAAAATTGTTCAGAATTTAAATTTTGGTGAGCATGATCTAACCGCTATTGTGTAGTAACTAGTGGTGGAGTTAGAGGGATGAAAAAGGTTCATTCGCCAAAAATCACACTATGTTGCAAGGTCAATTTTTTAATGTGTATATAAAGGATGATGAACTTCTTATACTACCAATGATAAAAATTCTACCTCTGCTCCGCTACAGTGTAGTACCTAAAAAACAAAAGATATAAAAGGCCTAATGTACAAAATGATAGAATTAAAGAGAGAATTCAATTGAGGGAACTTTGTTTTGTTAGATTGGACTATCCGTCAATGGATATGCTAATTAATGGTATTTTCAAGGAGTTAGAAACTAAAAAATCTCAACAAGAGAGACAGTGAAATGGTCCCCAAGAGACCAAAATAAACCCCACTTGAATTTAACGTTAGTTCTGCTCCTAACCCTATTCTTTGATTGTTTTTTGTTTGTGTCTCCCCACCCCCCACTCCACACAACAATAATCTTCTTTCTTTTCTCCAACAAAAATCTTGTGAATTTTCATTGCAGTTTAGTTTTGGATTTTGTAAGGCTTGTCAAAATAATAGTGGTGAGTTCAATGATCATTGTTCTTGTCATAGAGACATAGGACCACAAATGTCATTAAGACTTTAAAGCATGTTTGTCATATATTCTTCTTGTATACAGGTATATTAATAATCTATGTGCGCTCTAGTAGTAATATTCAGTATAGTTTGAGGTTAATGCATTATTGTTTACACACAACCGGAAAAATTAGAATTTTTTTGACCAAAACTTTCGTGTTCAAACAGAGGAATAGAGAGCAAAAATTGTGTGTATATATACATGACAGGAATAGTAAGAATTTTTCTGTCCTTAATTAGAAATTTCGTGTTTGTGCATCAGAAGTGGAGAATTTCTGAGTAAAGAGCAATGGGGAGTATCATGGTTTGAGCAAATTAGTAGTGTGTCTATACATACATGATACATGAATAGTGAGGATTCTGCCGCCATTAGAAAGCAATCAGTAGTATAATTTGAGCTTCTTGTATTAGTGTGTATACACACAGGGTAGTTAGGATCATTCCGGCTTTAATTAGAAATTTCATGTTCAAACTCTAGGAATGAAAAATATCTTAATCGAGAGAAATCACGAGTAGCATAGAACGTTTTAAGCATATTAGTGTGTATATACATGGATAGTTGAGATTTTTCGGTCCTTAACCAAAAATTTCGTGTTCGGACTCCTGCAATGAAGAATCTCTTAGTAGAGAGCAATCGATAGTAGCATAGTTATTGAGCTTATTTTATTAAAGTGTGTATACATATGAATAGTTAGGATTCTTTCGCTTTTTATTAAGAAATCTTGTACTTAAGTTTCGAAAATGAAGCATCTCTTAATAAGGAATGCATTACTCCATCAGTATGATTTATCAAATCAGTAAATTTCAAATACAAATTGAAAAAAGTATAAAATGATAGATGCATTGTGTGGGGCCAATTACCACCCTTGTATCAATATATAATGGCCCTCTCCCAGCATGATGAATGAGGCACTTGATACAAGTACCGAAATACATGAATAATTAATATATCTGCACACGTAATATACTTTTTTTCAATTTGAAAACACATCAAATATTTAATAGTATCATCCAATTAATTAATTTTGTATTGCCATAAATCATTTGTTCTACTACAGTACATTCTCTGCCTTTTGTTTTTCATCTTTTTCAACCCTTATTTGTCTTTTGTCCTTTTTTTTTTTTTTTTTTTTTGTAACTTTCCCCCTTTATCAGGCCACATTATGGCATGTTTTGCTATTTTGATCTTCATCATTTGTCCTTTATTGAAAGGTAATTTGAATCGGGTTTGAATACTTTAAATTGATTTACTTAATCAATTTTTAATTGTGCCCTTTTCTCCATCAAACTAATTTTTATGTCATTACTTACAAATTATAGCATGAACAAGTTAATTAAGGAAAATGACAAAAATAGTCTTTTATGTTTCTTAACTATATTCCTGAGCAGTTTTGCTCCTTTAAGTTTGCTAAAGTTGATTATATTTGATTTCGGTCAAATATTTAATATCTTGATATTTGCGCCTAACCAAATGGTGTCATATATGCATACTCCAATTTTGTAAGTTCATTTAGTTACATCAAGAATTAAGAACGGAAATCCTTTTTCCTAGGTGAATGAATCGAATAACTTGTATATCGTATTAGATTCGCCTGAAATCACTAGTCACTCCAATCTCATTCATGATAGTTAAGTACAACAACTTTCTAGCAAAAGGACACGGTTAAAAACTCGATCAAGACGATAAATAAATATAAATTGTTCAACTTTTTAAAATTCTAAATTATGCACTAAAAAAGAAAACCTTTGATAATAATTGATAATGATCATGAATTATGATGAATGGAACAATTCATGCTGGTGGTAGAGGTAAATAATTTGAATGATACTTTTATGCTCACTTCTTATTTACTCCATTATTGGAATTGAGGGCCAAAACAGAAGCAATTAAGCATGGGTGAAAACTAATTTGCAGTATGGTCTATGTAGGAATGTGATTTAAATGCTACCAGAAAGCATTAAGTTCAAAGTGCAGAATAAAAATGAGACCACATGGTCCCTTCTAAAATTTATTCGTGTCAGCTTTTATGTGTAAAGAACTCAAAGGCAATGAATAAAATAGGGACAGCACCTAAAAAGAAATTATGAGGGCTTCATCCACTAATTTTCCAGCTTAGTTAGGATTAAATAACAATTAATTAGTTTCATTTTCATTTGAAATGTGGATCTTAAGATGGCAGGTTATAGCTTTACTTGAAGCAAGTTTAGCATTCGATACTTATACTGATAGAGTACCAGATACATCATGATAAATATTCTGAGGCACACGCGAATTAGCTCAAACACCATCATTATGAAAATTAAAAAGTTCAGGAAGCAAGTGATCATATGTATCCGGACCATGTTAAAGTAAAGGTGAGATGAGCTTGTGATTCAGTGCAAATATATGCATTGCACGAGATATCTATGTGTTGCTATCGCAATGAAACTTTAACCCCAGGTGTTAGTGCAATAGGATTTTTTTTCTTTTTGCAATTTTAACAGTTTTAGCCAGCGGAGTAAAACAAATTTCACTTTGTCCATCCGTGTAATGGTTTATAGTCGTTTCGAGTGTGTACTAGTGTATATTATATTACGATATGCTAACTAAAATTTATAAGAAAAACCAAAAGAGAGATCAAAATTATTTTTTATTTTGAGTTTTGTTGGCTAGTGGATACTACGGTAAAAGTTAATTACTCCATTTATATTCACGATACACTTTACCGTATATTCATCTTTTTTTTTTTTTTAACAATAACTTTACCGTTAATTTATCAAGTCACAAGTTCTTAGGATAGCTTTTTCACTTCATTCAATGCCCCTTGGACTCTGATTACCATGTGCTCATCTGCATTTATTTATTTATTCCAAATTTGGTTTCATCAATTTTCAATTAACTTCCCCTTTCCTTCTCGTGCTTTTTGGGCCCAAGTCCAGACCAAATAGCACTTAATTTGATTTCTTAACAATCAATTTGTCCAAGAAGGACTTGATTTTGTTTCTTAGAAATCAATTAGCCCAAGACTTTCTTGGTTTGGGCTGGGTTCACTTGAAGAATTTGATAGAATTTTTCATGATTTGTCACTAAACCGTGCCTCTCAGATGCTACTTATAAATCACGTTGGAAGTGTTTTCGTAAGTGTGACTTATAAATCGCTTTACTGAAGTATGACATCACTTCTGTCAAATGCAACCTACAAATTGCTTCTCCCGGATGTGAATTATAAATCTCCTTTCAAAAAAATGATTTATAATTTTATAAATGCAACTTATCTAATTCTAGTGTTCTTATATAGTGGAAATTCCATACAATATGAAGTTTTATGCTTAAAGGAAGAAATGTTCTCAGTGAAACCCCCCCTCCCACCCCCAACATACACACAAGCAGCTTCCTCTTTTCTGGTCGTGCTTTTTGGGCCCAAGTCCAAGACCAAGAAGGGGTTTTTAAGGTGGCCTTTAAATTTTGTCCGTTAGCACTTTTAGCGCGGCATAAACTAAATTTCGATCGGCATAGTTAGCATTTAGGTTCGATATATTATGCATAACATTTCACAATCTATGCCAGACAAGGCAAAACTTTGAACATTCAACATAATCTGAAAAAAAGCATAAGTTTAGATTTCGCTCGACATAGTTAGTGCGTAGCTTCGGCATATGTATCATCACATCCACACAAGTTATGCCGGAAAAGACAAAACTTTCAACGATCCAACATAATACGAAAATACTACACAACTTATGTCGCATAACTTAATTCCTACGAGAACTTGTCTTAGAAGCGAGCCAAAACTTCGATTTACGAGATAAAAAAGTTACAAAACTTACACCGAGCGAAGCATATCTGGACATTTCATTAAATAAGCAGTAGGGACAAAAACTAAAGACCACAAATATGAGGGGGAAAAAATTAAAGACCAGTGTGTTTGAAGGCCAATCCTTGCAAAAATATAGCTTCTATATCACCTATTCAAAGGACATTTTTTTGTGCGGATTGTCCTTCTTTTGTGATGGTTTTTAATTTTTACCCCTCAAATTGGTGGTCTTTAATATTTGCCCTTCACTTAACACCCAGAGGTCTTGGGTTCGAACCCGAGCTCGATGAAAACAATCATGAGCATAAGTTGGGATTCGCGGCGAGAAGTTGGGATTGTGAAGGCATAAGTTGGCCTAACCTTTGCCCCGAAGTTGAAATCTGCGTACGTTTGCAAAATTCTAGCAAAATTTTTATTTTTTTATTTTTTGCCTTAAGACAGAGTTTGAACCCCAACTTATGCCCTGCGAATCCCAACTTATGCCTATTTTTTTAATTTTTAAATGAGCGGGGGTTTGAATCTGGAACCAAGGAGCTTTTAGTGAAGGTCAAAAATTAAAGACCACTGATTTGAGGGACAAAAATTAAAGACCACCCCAAGTGAAAGACAATCCTGCAAATTGCCCATCAAAGGAGGCCTCGTTTGGTTCCAATTAGCCCAAGACTTGCTTGGTTTGGGCCGGGGGCTGATTTGTCACTTAAAATGAAGAGCGTTTGTTCTCTAATTTTGAACTCATTATATGTAATTGCAATTTGTTCTTTGTTCAGAAAGCATGCACAAAGTGAAAACAAGCATAATTAATGTGCTCAGTTGAATAAACTCATGTTTCTACCTTAAAAAAATAATCTAGCACATCTCTAAACTGAAAAAGGAAAAACAAAAACAAAAACAAAAAGAAGGTATTATCGGAAGGTAAAAATTTACACGCACAAGATGTTTACATCAACTCAATAGATACATGACATATGCTTGTATATAGACTTCTGGTACTTAATCATGATCAATTAATTCATATATTCACTTAGTTAAATTACTTAACCATCGTATATTGAATTGATTTGGTGTATACATTTGGTGCAGATAAATTTTTAGACAACAAGAGATATATAAACTCCCCACTTCATCAAAGTAGGAAAATCTTATGTGTTTTTTTTTTCTCTTTCTGATGAAGGAAGGTATACAAAATGAGAAGAATTAATTTATACATTATTACACAGTGAAGAAAGTTAAAGAAAAATTCCCAGTGTGAAATTGTACCTTGCATATTGTCAATGACCAAAGAGAAAAGTTTACTCATTTTAGGACAACCATTTAAGTCATATTTGCGTTATGCAAAAATTTGCAAGTCTACTTATTTCGGAACAACTTCAGAAAACGATGTTTGAAATTTCTTCTGGTTGAATTTCAACCATCTATGGCTGAATTCAACTATTTTCGCCGAACTTCAGACGTATATAACTGTACACTGCATGTTTGAAGTTATTTTGAAGTGAATAAACATGTATTTAGAAGAAAAAGAAAAAAAGTGGATATAAATTAAATACTAGTACCTATCCAAATTGGACGCCCGTGAAAAATTTACATTGTCAATAGTGCTATGAGTGCGTCATGTTATTACAGGTATCTATTAAATGCCAATCTTAAATATCACATAAACAATAACATGGGATCTTATACTATGTAGTAATTTTAAGTAAAAAAGCGTCACTATCATCATGGGACCTTAATTATGTCAATTTAAACTGAACTTAACCGTCACTCTTACTCAAATTAAACATCATTACTTACTAATTCACATTATTAGAGGCCCAGTTAATATTCTACTCTATACTTTTTCTTGTTGCAAATTCTCATTTTCCTTGAGGTTTTACCAGTTAGAAGAGCATATCACAAAGCAGGTTGTTGCCAAGTTTGATTAGTTACTGTTCATGAAGTAAAATGAATCTCCCTTCACATTAATTGTGTTTGGATACTTATATTGTTTTGATAATTAAAATTTCACCTAGTTTTCATCAATAATTCTCAAAATTAATCATACATATAATGCTTGCTAGAGTTTTATCCATCATCGCACTATTTTACTTTCTCGTCTTCTACTTTACTCAACTTATACTAGCATAAATCAAGTTCAAAGGATGAATGACAAAGAATTAATTATTTGTTCGACATCAAAATCAATAACTAACTTGGAAAATTAAAAATCCATATCAATAAAAATATAGTACTAGTAAACTTGAATTTCATACTAGAACTAGGCCATCTTGTTTTAGGTAAACGGAAATAAACCTATAGTCTTGTGCAGCTTTAGTATACCAAAACATAAACAAAAGAAAAGAAACAAACAAGTCTGTTAAAGAAATAAAATAAACTAGGACCAATATTATATTAAAATAAAATTGAGAAAGATGTTTGGTAGTCAAGGAAAGGTCACAGTCCCATGATTTGAAAGTTGAGACTGCTCATGGGATTGCACTTTTTTTCTTTCTCTCTTTTGATGTCGATATTCCAAGGGTTTTCTATAAAAATTTACTCTTATTTAGCTCCCGTTTGATTATAGATATTGAGAGCGTATTTTGAAGATTTATTTTCAAATGTTTGTTTGGTCATAAAATTTTGATATATTTTGAAAACAATCTTTCAAATTCCCAAATTCTGACTCAAATATGTTTTTGGGCCAAGATCTATGTTTTGGCCTTTTCAAAACTTTTAAAAATTACCCCAAACTTTTGCATTTTATAAAAAAAAAAAAAAAAAACCATCTATTTATAATCAAACTAATTCTATTTACCATATTCCTCCATGAAATCCGTATCTAGCATGTTTCCACGATTAAAATAGTCTCTTTTATAAAATGAAGATTGTTTGTACAATGTGGGAAGATTATATTAAAGAATAGTTAGTTACTACCGTTGTTCTTTTTCCTGCACGGATGGATCTTTGTATTGTAATTTGAATTGTAGTAGCTAGTAAGTGTGTTATTAGCAATCGTTATTAAAATATCATGTTCTGCATAATTTGAAATTAGCAAGTATGTATGGATGTTTTGTATGGTTGGGTATTCTTGATAGTTTTTAGTACTTATCGATATAAGTAATGTTTCATGTTTACCAAAACAAAAAGTGAAATATGGTTTGAAAAACTATGGCCAAACACATTTTCAAAACTTGAAAAATTTCACCCAAATCTAATTTTTCAATTTTTTTTTTTTGGAAATCTATGGCCAAACACTAGCTTAGTATTTGGATCAAACTAATAAATATATAATACAGGTTTAGAAATACTCTATTATTAGTTATCACGATAATATGATTTAATATTATTCGATGTGGGTAAATTTTCACCTTGGCCGTCCATATATACCATTTAATTACTCAAAGTCTAGAGCTTTTTTTTTTTTTTGGAAGGCGTGGGTAGTTAGGTAGAAGAACACAAGAGACATCCCACATGATAGAATGACCCACATATCTGACTAATGTCTCTGCTAATATCGTTATCATATATATTATATTATCAGAGAATTGTAGAAATAAAGGTGTATTCTGATTTGAGATGAGTCTGAAAGAGTAGTCACTTCACAAGTCTCCCCTGCTCTTTGGCTCTTCTCCTTCAATTGATCCTATCATGTGGGCTCTTAATGTATACTACTATATAAAAATAATTGTCCTACAATTTCCAATCTATGTACAAATTAAGAATGTGTTTGGCACGATAGGAATAAATCATTTTATATTTCTCAAATATGTATAAAGTGACGAGATGGATCCAAAAGTTTTAGGCGTAAAGAATTGATCTTGGGTTTAACTCAACCTCAAAAGCTAGCTCATAACGGGAGGATGTCCAAATCCATATAAGGAGACCACCCATCTCATTAACCAATGATATGAGACCTTTTCACTTTCACTCTTCAACATTAGATACGAGTCTTGGAAATGAAAATATTCGTTGTATGTAGGGAGCATTTTTCACTCTAATGTGTCTTATACGGCGCAAATATGAATTAGTCGACACTTCGGAGCGCATACCCGGCATTAGGTAGGAAATAAAGAAAAGTGACGATACATTATTATCCTAAATGAAAGCAGAGAAGATGACAAGAATAGAAATCAAATCATAATTAGGTTATATCCATATGTCATTATGGAAATTTAAGTCGCATGCATGTTCTTGATGCTGTAGCTTAATTATAATGAACGAAAGAGAAGCAAGCAACGACATGTTACATCAACAAATCTTGATTACAAACATGAAAAGAACAGCCTGCTCTGCCAGAAAAGAAATTCCAAATCAAGGGTCAAAAGAAGAAGGAAAAAAAAAAAGGAAAAAAACCACAAATCCACATCAAAAGAGATAATGTTTTCTCATTGTTGCCAATACGAAGGACTCAAACTATAGGACCATTTTTCCATCTTGTGAGGGCGTGAAAGAGAAACCAAACACTATTATAAGTTAGGAGGGGCGGAGTTATAATATTAGTTATGGATCTGAATGAATTCAGTAATTTTTGCGGATTTTGTATTAAGAAATTCGTTAAAAATATATTATTATTTAACTGTGAATTTAATAACTAAAATGAGTTGTGGCCTTGTGGGTTTGATGAAAAAGTTCAAAATACATACAACTTCAAATTTTAATTCCATCTTTGTTCAGGGACAAAACTACAATTCTCTTTACGTGTTCAGCAGAACCAGTAGCTTTGGCTCAAATCTAGTATTTATGTTAAGAAAATTCTTTTGATATGTATTATAAATAATTTATCCAGAACCTAATAAGCTGTCTTTTCCACGATCCAAAACCTATAAACTCGAAATTCTATCACCACCTCTGCCTGTATATGTTAACTTTGGATTTAACTTACACACCGGGATACTCTATATATTTTTTACACTATTCTGTATTTTAATCTATTGTAATCGGTACATGGTTTCCAAGTTACTTATTCCATTTTTATGAATGATTTTTTGTTATTATCTTTTTAGTGATATGATAATGTCAAAATTCTCTTTTATTACATGTAATTAAATCCCAGAGGAAAGAATATTCCTTTCAATTTTTCAAACTCAAAATCAAAGCAATTCTCCTGATATACACAAAACACACACACTAACAGTGGCAGCTTTAATTTGTTTAGGAAACAAAACGTGGTTTTACAGTAAAGCTCTGTGTTATATCTGCACAAACAAACAATCTTTGTATTATGAAAAAAAATTGCTCATTTGTGGGGTGGGGGGACAAAGATAGTGTTGTTACAGTATATGCATAGCTGTAATTTGGCATTTTTATCGAGTCAAAAAGAATAAAATTGGATGCCTAACATTACTGTAATTCCATAATGGACATGTAACATGCAGTGGAAACAACTAATAAGGGCAGTGAATAATTAGCTTTTGTGCTAATACTACTTATTGTGTGTGAATCATCATGTTTTGTCTTAACTCTTAAGGTCTAATAACAATTAATATATTACATATGCACTTTACAAACAAGTTTTCAGAAGTGCATGTGATGGTCTTTACTAAAGTGTAATGAAAATCATTTCTTTTTTACCTTATAAGAAACACAGAAGATAGAATTTTTTTTAAAAGGAATAGAAAAACATAGATCTCTGTAGAACATTGAAGTTTATGAGTTGTTGCTTCAACTATGTCTGTAAATATGAGAGCATCAAGTACTAATTAGTACTCTTGTACTGTATTTTGAAACTTATTTTATGCAAAATCAGCAATTTTAGCTCTATAAGGCCGCGCATCTTTTGGTTGTTTAGTTTAATGTGGGAGAAAATTAAAAAATAAATGAGAAATGATTTAACTTATATATGATGATAGTGAATTCTCTTTACACTATTAGTGTATTGTAATTTGTTACTGTAAAGATAAAATGCTTACCCTCATGCTAAATGTTATAATTGATAATAAGTATACATGTACTTTATTCCTTAACCAAGCCCATCAAACAAGCACAATAATGGACCATAGTACTCCGCCCAGATATTCGCGAACACGTCATTTGGGCCTCTTCATAGGCAGAATGTTGGCGTTAACCAACAATACCCCCACCTTCCATATACCTGCTACACATCGCATGTTGTTCGTACAAATTGAACCCCATGAAATTGGCTGTGATATTAATTACTAGGATTAAATGCTTAATTACCTTCAGGTTAAAAGCTATAACTACTAGTACGAGAGTAATTTTATTTCTTAACCATACCTATCAAAAAGGCATCATTTTCGATCATGACTCAGACCGGCTGACATCACCGACTCATTATCTGGGTCTCACCATAGGGAGAATGTTGACGCACTATATAACAATTACAATATGTTATAATTATGCATTTCTCTAGTTACCATATTAGAGTACTTGCTATGATTAATTGTGTGTTGTCGTAACGTAATTTAACCCGATGGTGTGAAATAATTAACTATTCAGAACTAAATTCCTTTTTGACAAAAGTTCTTTTCACATGATATTCTCTCAAGTACTCTAGTAAACTGGAGTTGTCACTTTGTTCATCTGCAAGCAAAAACAACATATTCTATAATTTCACAAGTAGAGTCTAGGGAGGGTAAGATGTACGCAGACCTTCACTTACATGCAGTCTAATTCAATTAATATGCAGTGTTCAACCATAAAGGGAAGATTTCTTTCACCTTCTAAAATGAGTTTACTTCAAGGGACCTCCAAATTATATCATGTGAAATCAAAGAATTTTAACGTTTAACTATGAGGAAAAGATTTCTTTCACTTGCTAAAATAATTGAAGTTGAAATGAAGGTCTTTACAAACATATTTTGCTTAGTTAAGATTAAAATAGTACATATCTATATCATTGGCCGGAGGAAAATGAAATAAACTTGCTAAAATTATATAAGTTAATTACCTTCACACATATATTATTGCTAAGGCGTAAGCTCAATGAAACTGAGAAAGCTACTGTGAAATTTGTTCTTTTATTTTTTTTCTCTTATTTTGAGCCAAATAAGGCTAGTGGGTTGCGGTATCACATGTCTAATTAAGCGTGATTAAAAGAAACCTTTAACTTTTTCACTTTTAGATGCAAGTTGATATTAAATGTCTCATTAATAACGTGGTAATTAATTAAATTTTCACCCATATATGTACTTATAAAATAAAATAAAAACAAAGACAATTTCTGACATGCCTTGTAATCCTATACCCTTAGACTTTGTGGCAGGCAACTCCTGATACCTTAAGTATAAAAATAATCCAAAATTTTGGAACTAAACGCGTACAAATCTGGTTTGGTCATTATGGAAGTATCCTATTTAATTACAAGAACGGCTGGATTATTAAGAACTAATATTTTAGTTAAGGGCTAGTGGGATTGCTTTGGCATCATTAAGACTTAAAGCTTAAAATGGAATCAACAGAGGTGGGGAGTTAGCTGGCTTAACTCCTAATCTTCTTCTTAATCAACAAAACCTGCGTGCCTAAAACACATTTACATATAAACTAGTACATTATGTGCCTTTTTATTTTTATTTTAATGACATTATTATTACTTCAGGAGTCAAACAATTTTCATTCAGTATATTTTTCAAAACATTTCATGCATATTACTATCTTTAAAGTATCGTGATTAATATTTTATTTTGTATAATTTATGTATATGTAAAGTTATTAAAATATATTGATGAATCTTCTGTGCGAAATTTTTTATAAAAATATTAGGTACTATGAACCTCATATGTCAAATCCAGTCATTTTTTAAGAACAAAGGAGATAATATTACCTACCTCAACTTATTAATAGTTCAATATATAATTAATAGTACTAATTAAAGATATTCTGTCAAAAAGATAGGATTGACTCACTTGGACTAAGAAAGCATATACACACGCAAAACAAATATATCGTGATCATCATCATCATATTATTTATGACTCTATGAGTCTGTCCACTTATTAAGTGCTGACTGAAAGCCACATCATTTGTTAGTTGTAAATTATGTCCATATATATTGCTAAATTTCACGGAGTTTGTTACAAAATTGTGAAGTAAAGGAATTTGTTACTGCTAATTGTTTATTATAAGAAAAATAACTATTACAGTACTATTTATTATAAGTTCCTAGGAAATTATTATTTAATTAGCCACAGAAAGTAACAAATATTTTCTTTTACAAAGAAATGATGTTGAGACGAAAACTTTAACAGAAAGTGGTTCCTCCTATGTTTGTTTTTGGAAAAAGCCTAGCTAGTCGTATGGTAATACAAAAATGCACACTTTTTCCATCCAACAATCGCCTCTAATTTTTATATATCTACAAGAAATTGGAAGTATTAATTAATTACATCTAATGATGCAGCAAAAACAATTTCGACGTATCAAAACTTGTTCTTTTTGGAGGAAGATTATTTTTTAAAGGTGCTAAGAGAAGCAAGAAAATGGAGTAAATCTTGGGAAGATAGAAAGAAGCTTTTCGAGTGTTAGAAATTTTTTACAAAAGTTCTTTGTTAAAAAGATTCTCTAACGTTTTCAAAGTATTTTTTGAACAAGTTTAACTTACATACGTCGTTAGTGTAAATAATATTTTACACTATCAGGTCAACCAATGATATTTACGGGTAAGCCCCTTTAAAAGATGAGATTAGCTAGTAATTTTAGAAATAAAACAAGGTTACCTACTAAAAGCGAAGTAAAAATAACCTGATTCTGAAAGAGTTTCTTACACTAACTCTATGTATACTTCATAGTAAGAAGAACCAAGAAACACATATTTCAAAAAACTTTTCTTGAGAAAGTGTTTAATTAGCATAAGCAAACGACAGAATATATCACATGCAGACAAAGGAAGAAACAAAGGAAGGGAGCAGAGTTGAGTGGGGGGGGTTCTGGAGATTAGTGAAGTGAAAATGTGATGAGTCTGAGCATGAAAGAAAGGGTGTTCCCTTCCAACTGGTCGGAGGTGGGTGGTGGGGGGCCATCTCTCTAGATTGGACAAAATATATATAACCATATGTATATTGTTTGTATATTATGTATATTTCATTCTCGAATAATAATTCCATTCTTTGGTGGGGCACCATGTCTTGGCCTTGTTAGACATCGTTTGAGGGTGAAGGTAATTTCCTTTACTTTTTCTATTTTTATTTCTTTCTGCTATATATATATATATATTTTTTGGGGGGGGGGGGGGGGGGGGGGGGGGGGGGCAAACGAGGGGTTGGGGAAAGAAGTAAGCTTGGCCGGTTGAAGTCAAATACTACGGATAGTTTCTATAAAAGATCGGACTAATAATATTAATTTTTCATTTTTCAGAGACTACGAGAATAATAGAACAAGACATGTCGACATTACTTATATGTGATATAGATGGAGACTCATATGTGTGCGCGCGCGTATATATTAATGCATAAAGCTTGATATCAGAGCAACTAATATATATATTTAAAGTAAAGCTAATTTTTTTTTTTTTGAGATCAATCTTTTAATATAATGAGTCTACTGATCCAATTAATCTAGAGTTGTGTCGAATAGACTCCCTAAGGAGGATAATCGTTATTTTTGGTAATCTGATAATCGTTATTTTGGGTAATCTTACAAGACAGTTCTCCATTCTTATGATTCAAAGGCGAGACGAAAATAAAAAGGCAATCTGGTGCACGAGTCATTCGGCGTTCACGATCTAGGAAAGGACATCATGCCAAGGGGATGTTACGTAGGCATCCTACCCTGGTATAATTATCAATGGCTGATTCCGCAACTTGAATTCCGTAACCTATAAATCATCATACGTAGACAATTTTGCCGTTAATCCAAGGCAGTGAAGGGGAGGGGTCTAGAGAAAGGGATGAGTGAGTTTTGGAGCATATAATAGTAGTATGCAGTAAACATAAGTACCCTACCCACAACCTTGGCCAAGAAAACGCCACGCCTATGCACTTGATCCAAAAAAAACCCATGCTCTTTGGCTGGTTGACCAGGACTCATCACTCACTACCCATTGCCGACATTTGCACTTCTATTTCCTTTTCCTTATGATCCCACAATCCCTCTCTTCTCTTTTTTCTTTTTGCTCTCTTTATATCTTGGATTCGTAGACATTTTCTTCTTTGATAGATCATATATATTCATTTCGCATTATCTCCATATATATAAAAACTAAAATTAGCTAGATTTCACTACCCATAATTGTTGGAGTAAAGTGATGGATCATGTTTCTTGATCCACCAACATCCACCAATTAATATTTGAATATTTAAAAATATTTGTATTGATGTTATCTTTAATGCAACTATAATTTGTCACTACCCCATGCTTATAGCAGGTATATCGCATCCTATATGCACATGTTTTGCCCTCCATTTCATTAATGGCAGTTTAGGAACCACATGAAGGGATTGCTACATGAGAACAATAGGCTGATCTACGATTTAAATCTTATACTAATAGTGTTCAGTAGTAGAATTAGAATTTTCATTAAGGAGATCAAAATATAAAAAAAATAAACACACAAAAAAGTTAAGGTGATTCAATAGAAACTATACATTCCTAAAAACATATACATTGTAGTTTTTCAACTAAAGAAATTCGAATTACGGCCTTGCTCTAACCCGATAGGTGATAGTGATTAATTAAAGGGGAGGCAAATAAGAGAACATGAAAATAAGTTTCAAGATTTCTTTAACAAAGTGGACAAATAAATAGGCAAAGTGGAACCCAAATGAAGATGCAACAATGACAACACAATGGGCAATTGCACCAAATATCACCCACTAGCTACTAAGGGGTGAGCCCATTCTAATTCTTGCTCCTTCTATTCCCTATTTAAAATTGTTGTTTCTTTATCATGTTTTGGCCTGTTTTGTATTTGTGAATTCTCAAGCTAAAAAGGAGACGAATTATTTTATTTTTCCTTAATTTGTTGCTTCTTCATGATGTTTTGGCCTGAAATGTTTTGTGTATTTTTCAATAAGCTACGAAGATGAATGATTGGTTTTTCTTCAATTTTGTTTTCTCGTGCTTTTTAAAGGAGATGATTAAATGCTAGAAACCATTAGTCCCCACTTTATGCCTTTGGTTATTGCATAATTCCTTCATGACTTTTCCCTTTTGGTCCCATTAAATCTTTTCTACAATATTTCTACAGATTTTCTTGGTCCTTACCATCTTACTTTGAAATAGGGAGCAAGATTATAAGAGCGAAGTGAGTCTAGAATAACAACCTATATATCTTTTGACGTTTTTTCAACTTTACATTTGAATTAGGTAGAATTGTCACATTAGAAACAAAAAATAATTAATAAGGTGCAACTAGATTTCATAAGCATTATGCTCATTTTTCAATCACTCTCAGCATCGAGAGATAGCAAATACTTGTTCTCAAAACACATTGAAAATGTAAAGGTCAAGGTTCAGCCAAAAGGTTGAAAAAAGAGCTACATACTGCCACTGGCTCTCAAATGAGTCATTTGCGATCTCCTTTTCCTTTTATCGGTACATTACCTAATATTAACAGTTAAAAACTTATAATTTTTTTATGGAGAATTTCATCTATCTATTTTCGCCTTAACGATTTTTCAAAAAAGTAAAAGCATGTGCATTTACCTGAACACGCAACAAAAAATTAGGATCGCGCAGACGATTCATGGCTGATAAGATTTTTTCATTTAAGTAATCATCATAGCAAATAAAAAGAAAAGTGAAAATAAATTAAATATATATAAGTAATAGTAAGAATAATAATAAAGGTTCTCTATATTTTTACTAGCATATAAATATATGATAAGGTCAAAATACTTCTAGAAAAGCCATATGTTCGAATCGACCTACTATACTATCTATTCCCAATTCCTTCCTAACTACTCATATAGACCTTTTTACTTTCATTGTGTCCTATTTTTAGCTAATCTGCATTGATTTCCAGAAATTATAAGTCTTTCAAAACAACTTCATTACATATGATTTTACATCTATCTCGTCCTCTTTTACCACCTTCACTCATCACCATGATCGGTGCATTTGTAGGTCGAATCAAGACACGATTAAACCACCTCAAGCGATCTCATCTCCTTTACTTGAACAGTTTTATGTTGAGCCTAACATTTCTATCTCTAAAGCTTCAGTATATGATGATTTGAAGAAGATGAAGTCTTGTTCAGAAAAGGAATTTTGGTCAGAGAAGAAAAGGAGTTTGACTTCGTTTGTATCGAACAAGAAGACCCCCATTCCTATACTTAAATTATTTGGCCTAAATCACATCGTCAACTACGGACGGTTACGACTACTCATGACTGGCCCAAGTTGAATGACACAACCAGCCCGTATACAAAATGCAGTACAAAATATATAAAGGATGATACCTCGTGTATATAATAATAGGACTTTCCTTTTATGTCCTTTTAATCATTGTAAAGGATATTTTCTGTTAGAGTACAACAAATAATGTCTAGGACAGTGGTGCATATGAGTCATAGGATATAGAAGGTTCTTTTTGTTTCCATTTGCTTATATATATGCGTGAACAATATTGAAGCAAGATACACAAAGAAATTTCCCATCTCTTTTCTTCAATTTCCTATATGGTATCAGAGCAGTAAGGAATTTTCCTTTGATCCTTCTTTTCTTTCTTGAGTAATCATCTTCATCGTGCCTCAAAATGATGAACATAACTCCTCCTCACAAAGAAATTGCTAATACAACTATAGACACCTCAAATCCATACTATCTTCACCCATCCGATTCATCAGGAATGCAGCTCGTCAATTCAGTGTTTGATGGCAAAATCTATGTAGGGTGGAGCAGAGCCATTGTCATAGCTTTGTCAGCCAAAAACAAGCTTGGTTTCATTGATGGTACCTCCACTGAACCAGATCCAACTTCTGCACAATACAAAGCCTGGAATAGGGCTAATGACATGGTAATTTCTTGGATTCTCAACTCTCTTTCCAAGAACATAGCTGAATCAGTATTGTATTCCAAAACTGCACAAGAGATATGGAAAGAATTAGATGCAAGGTTTGGACAATGCAATGGAGCACAACTCTATCAATTGCAAAAGGAGCTAAGTGATGCAGTGCAAGGGACTAATGATATTGTTGGATATTTTACTAAAATAAAGAAGTTATGGGATGAGTTAGATGCTCTCAACACATTTGATCATTGCTCTTGCAACTACACATGTGGAGGAAAGGTAAAGACTATCAAATCACACTAGGATAGTAGACTGATACAATTTTTAATGGGACTAAATAAAACCTATTCAGGGGTCAAAAACAGCATTTTAATGCTGGATCCACTTCTTAGTGTGCGACATGCTTATTCATTGCTTATACAAGATGAGAAGCAGAGGGAAGTCCATGTCTCTGCTCACATCTCTGAAGCTGCATTCTTAGCCACAAACCAAAGGTTCAACAACTCACAAAAACCATCTAACAATCATAGGTTTTCCGGTGCTCCGGGAAAATTTAAACCAAATTTTGACAAGAATTTTGACAAATCTAAGACTGGGATGTTTTGCACTTATTGTAAGCTGACAAACCACAATATAGAAAAATTCTATAGGCTGATAGGGTACCCTCCAGATTTCAAATTCACTAAGCCAAGAAAGAACCAGTTTCTTATTCAAAATCAGTACCCTTCTCCCAACAATGAGCAGTATGCTAATCACAACATAAATGCTAATGCCTCAGGATTCAGTGCTATGGAAGGTTTCAATGCAGTTCAAGTGTTCAGTCCTGACTAGGTTAACCAGATTTGTCAACTGCTACAAGTGATGAAGGGTGGACAACAAAGTGATCAAAATTCTGATGCAAATGTTTCAACCAACTGTGCTGGTATAATCAAGCCACATTTCAATCCTGTTTCCTATTCTTTCTTATCTCAAACTGATTCTTCATCATGGATACTTGATTCAGGTGCTTCTGAGCACATGACGTATGATCTATCATTGTTAACTAACCTTACCCCTTTAACAACTACTGTTTATGTCAATCTTCCCAATTCTCATAAACTTAAGGCCACTCATAGAGGACATGTTATCATTTTTCCAGACCTTATCTGCGCATAATTTTCTCTATGTCCCTGATTTCAGATTTAATCTTTTATCTGTGCATAAGTTCACTGTCAGTTAAATTGCTTCTTATTTTTCTTCTCTTCTGCTGCTATTTTCCAGGGCCCTTTAATGAAAAGGCCAGTTGTTCTTGGGGGAGTTAAAGATGGTCTGTATGTTCTCAAGTCAAGTCCCATCAAGCCTATCAACTCTCAAATTCAGCCTAAATTAGTGCCAGCAACTAGATTAGTTTCTAAGTTTTTTTGTATTAAGTTATCTAGTGCTAAGTTTTCCAGTAGTGACACAGAGTCTGTTTCCATTTCAAATACTAGTCATGTTAAGCCTGTTTCTATTTCCAGTAATTTAGTTTGCAATGTAAGCCTATGGCATCAAAGACTAGGGCATTTGCCCATTTCTAGTATGAACAATCTATCCAATTTCCCTTTATTTTCCTTATCTTCTCTTCTTTCTTGTGATGTATGTGGTAAAGCTAGACAAGTCAAACTCCCTTTCCCTGATAGCACTATTACCTCAAAATCCAATTTTGAGCTCATACATGTGGACACTTGGGAACCTTATAATGTTTCCACCCATGATGGACATAGATATTTTTTAACTATAGTGGATGATTTTAGTAGGAGAACTTGGACATATTTACTCAAAACCAAAAGCAATGTTTTTCCTATCCTAAAACAGTTTCTAACCATGGTTGAAAGACAATTTGACACAAAAGTTAAGATAATTAGATCAGACAATGCCAAAGAGTTAGGTTCCAGTTTGTCAAATTCTAAATTTTTATCATCAAAAGGTATTTTTACGCCAAACTAGTTGTGTAGCAACCCCTCAACAAAATGGTATAGTTGAAAGGAAGCATAAACATCTTTTAGAAACTTATAGAGCGCTACTTTTTCAGTCCAATTTGCCTTTAATTTATTCGGGGGAATGTCTTTTAACTGCCACACATTTAATAAACATGATGCCTACCAGAGTTTTACATTTCCAATCACCCTATTAGATCTTATTTTCCAAACCTCCTCCTTATCACATTTTGAAAAATTTTGGTAGTCTTTTTTATGCTAGTACACTTTCTTGGTTGTCCTTTTTATGCTAGTACACTTTCTCAATTTAGAGCCAAACTTGATCCTAGAGCAATGAAATGTGTTTTTATTGGTTATCCCTTCAATCAAAAGGGTTACAAATTATTAAACCTATCTAATAACAAGGTTTTTGTTTCTAGAGATGTTAAGCTTCATGAAACTATTTTTCCCTTTGTCAATTCTTCTAATGATGTACCTATTTTTCCTACTTCAACTCCTTTTGATCACTCTTCTGATGGCTTTCCCCCTAATGATCTTGTGTTTCCATCAAATGACACCCTACCACCTAATGATCTTGTATCATCCCTATATGATTCTTCAACACCGTCTGTTGTTTTTCCTGATTCCACACTTGATCACTCTACCTCTACCCCTCCTCAATCACCTACTATCTTACCACCTGATGTTTTTACTTCTTCTCATGATCCTTCTAACGCACAACCACCCATTTCCCCTGCCCCACCTCAGCACAATCCTGTCCCATAACTACCCATTGCCCCACCTCCTCCTGTTTTACCTACTAGATAGTCTAACAAACCTTCTACCACTCCTAAATACCTAGAAGACTATATCTGTAATTCTCTATTTCTTACTAATGTTTCTCAGTCTTGTTTTACAGCACCTGTTTCTCCTAACACTATCCCTTTTTCTGCTCTTTCACAAACCAACCAATCTCTACTCAACTCTGTTTCTCTTATTCATGAGCATACCTTTTTTTCCCATGCTTTTTTATATCCTTGTTGGCAGGAAGCAATAGCAAAGGAATTTGATGCTTTGGAGGCAAACCAAACCTGGTTAATTGTTGATCTTCCCTCTGGGAAGAAAGCACTGCCTTCTAAATGGGTTTACAAAATAAAGTATAAGGCAGATGGTTCTATAGAGAGATATAAGGCCTGATTGGTCATTCGAGGTGATGTTCAAAGGGAAGTATTGACTACACAAAGACTTTTTCTCCAGTGGTTAAAATGACCATTGTGAGATGTCTTTTGGCTGTTGCAATTAAGAAAAATTGGTCACTTTTTCAGTTAGATATCAACAATGCATTCCTCCATGGTGATTTACAAGAGGAGGTATATATGAAGTTGCGATCTAGTATGATTGCTTCTAATCCTAAACAGGTCTGTATGTTAAAAATTTCATTATATGGTCTCAAACAGGCTTCGAGACAATGGTATGAGAGATTAACTGGTGCTCTCACTTTCAAGGGTTATTCTCACTCATTTAATGACTATTCTTTATTTTACAAGAAAACCAGTTCTGGTGTCTGTATACTTGCGGTTTATGTCGATGATATTCTGCTAACAGGGGATAATCTCACCGAAATTGATTCTCTCAAGTGTTTTCTCAATTAAGAATTTCGCATCAAAGATCTTGGTCTTGCTAATTTCTTTTTAGGCATGGAGTTACTAAGGGAATCACAAGGGTTGATCATTACACAGAGGAAATTTACCTTAGAGCTGCTTTCAGAGTTCAACTGCCTTTATAAGAAACCAGCTCCTTCTCAACTTGAACCATCCACCAAACTCTACGCTGAATCTGGAGATTTGTTGCCTAATCCAACTGATTATCGACGTTTGGTGGGAAAATTGAATTTTCTTACGCATGCTCGACCTGATTTGAGTTTTGTAATTCAACACTTGAGTCAGTATATGCAGAAACCTAGGGTACCACACTATCAAGCTGCAATCCATTGTCTACGCTACCTGACTGGAAGTCCAAATCTTGGTGTTTATTTTCGTTCTAATTCTTCATTTCAACTAGCCGCATTTTGTGATTCCGACTGGGGTGCGTGTCCGGATTCCCGTCGTTCTGTCAGTGGGTTTTTCATTAGTCTTGGTGGATCACCCATTTCATGGAAATCAAAGAAATAATCTTTGATTTCCCTCTCCTCTGGGGAAGCTGAGTACGATCCATGTGTCAGGTAATTGCTGAACTCACTTGGATGGTTCGTCTTCTTTCCGATCTCACCGTTTCACCTTCTCTTCCGATTCGCCTACTCTCTGACAGTCAAGTTGCAATGCATATCGCGAAAAATCCCGTCTTCCACGAACGAACCAAACAGGTAGAACTTGATTGTCATTTTGTCCGCCAATAATTTTTGGCTGGTTTGATCTCTCTACATTTCGTCCCTACCAGTTCTCAATTAGCCGATGTTTTCACTAAACCCCTATCTGGTGCCTCACATAAATCACAAATTGGCAAGTTAGGAGTTCTTCTACTCCCCTCCAACTTGAGGGGGTTGTTGAGCCTAACATTTCTATCCCTAAAGCTTCAGTATCTGATGATTTGAAAAAGATGAAGTCTTGTTCAGAAAAGGAATTTTGGTCGGTGAAGAAAAGGAGTTTGACTTCGTTTGTATCGAACAAGAAGACCCCCATTCCTATACTTAAATTATTTGGGCTTCTAAATCACATTGGGCCAACGGACAAATATGTTACTACTACTCATGACTGGCCCAAGTTGAATGACACAACCAACCCGTATACAAAATGCAGTACAAAATATAGAAAGGATGATACCTAGTGTATATAATAATAGGACTTTCCTTTTATGTCCTTTTAATCATTGTAAAGAATATTTTTACGTTAGAAAGACAACAAATAATGTATAGGACAGCTGTGCATATGAGTCATAGGATATAGAAGATTCTTTTCGTTTCCATTTGCTTGTATATATACGTGAACACTATTGAAGCAAGATACACAAAAAATTTCCCATCTTTTTCTTCAATTTCCTACATTTTATCAATGGACATTGTACGAATAATGGTGTCGCTTGATCATAATTTTATAATAAATAGATATACATAAGATTAGTTCCTCGAAACTTCGTTACAGAACAACCAATACCTTTTTTTCCTTCTGTTTTGTGGGCTGTGACTCATCTCTTGAAATTGTTATAAATATAAATACTCAACTTGTTCAAGGAAAAATTACTTTTATGTTATCTGTTGGTGGTGCATAAATTGAAATACAAAATGAATTGTTTTAAACTGCATATCCGAGTTTTCTCCTTGAATTATATGTATAATCATATACAATATGTCATAATTGTTTCTCTGGCCCACCAATTTTTCACGTCATTCATATCATTAGATTTGTGCATACTTTATTTAATAGAAAACCAGAGATTTATTAAATTCGTCACAAATTAAAAGAAGGAATTGATGTAAAGGAAAATGCACAAAGGAAGCTTCATCCCCTTAATTTTGTGTGACATGGACCGTATATTAATTAGTTTTGTTTGTGCTTTACTTTTTCATAGTAGTTCCTAAGATACTTGTGATACCCTCGTTTTTTGTTGGATTTTTGTCTGAATATGCAATGGTCGACCATTAACTTAAAGTGAAAATTTGCATGAGATATCCAAAAATGTCTAATTTTACACATAAAATGAGAAATTTGTTCTTCAAGGCAGTACTGCTTCGTTTATCTCAAAACTTTTATCTTTCAAAAGTCAAATTGGATATCAATTAAACACAAATCGGATTTATGTAGTTTTAGACAACTCCAAGCGCTACATTACACTAATACGTTCATAGTTATCGCTTCTTCTAAAATCTATCCAAAACTATCCAAATGGTGAAAAAGAATCCAGAAATTTGATTGTTGGACGTAAAAATGGCTAGAATCTTACCTGCTTCGAATATTTATATAAAATTAATATATGCATAACATGTATTTGCATATTATTTGTAATTAATATGTATATTACACCTTCTATTCCAATTTATGTGGCACACATTTCTTTTTAGTCTGTCCCAAAAAATAATGTCACTTTTATTTATTTAGACACAATTTAACTTTATTAGATAATTTATAGCTATACAAATATTTAACACTTATTTTGATCCATAAATTCAAAAAGTCTTCCTTTTTTTTTTTTTTAACTTCATGTCACGTCAAATGATGCCACATAAATTGAGACGGAGGGGAGTTTTATTTATCATTTAATCATGATAAATTAGTATAATTTGGACGTAAATATGGTGTGAGAATAAATTTTCACAGTAAAGAGAGGACAAACAAAACGTGTTCATCAGTGAGCGGCCCAAAATAGAACATTAGCGTATACATACAAATACATCCTCACGTCCGTACCCGACACCTCATTCCGTAATTTCATCCAATCTCATGACCTTTTCTGTCTTTTCTCCCTACTTTCCCACTATATAACCCACCTCCCCGTTTTCCGTTTCTCCTCCGCTTTCTCAAATCTCAACTTCTTCTTCTTCCCAATTTACACATATACATAAAAAATTTAGTGTTGCCTTTTGTTCTTCTCCTATTTTCTTTAGTCGAAATCGACAATTCTTTAGCATTTTGAGAAATCATCATGGGTTTCCCTGTAGGTTACACGGATTTATTCCTACCCAAGCTCCTAGTCCACGTACTAACACTCCTGGGTTTCATCAGAAAATTCATTTCCACATTTTTCACCATCTTAGGTCTCGGTGATTTCCTCGAACCCGAAATGTCATTCCCGACCCGACCCGAATCACATTCGGAGCTCCATTCAGTATCCGCAACGCTGATCCGTGAGCTATTACCCGTAGTGAAGTTTTCGGACCTTGTTGACCCGCCCGAAAGCTGTGCGGTTTGTTTGTATGAATTTGACGGTGAAGATGAGATCCGACGGTTGATGAATTGTAGGCATATATTTCATAAGAACTGTTTGGACCGTTGGATGGATCATGATCAGAAGACGTGTCCACTTTGTAGGACACCTTTTATACCTGATGATATGCAAGAGAGTTTTAATGAGAGGTTATGGTTGGCTTCTGGTATTTCTGATTTTTACGGCGAATATTCTCCGATTGCCACTGGATTGTAGCATTAAAGGTGAAAGTTCAAATAATCAATCTAAAACTACCGAGTAATGTGAAATGTATATATAGTAGTACAAGATAAAGAGGAAAAAAAAATGAGGGAAGAAAAGTGGAAAAAAAAGGTCCCAAAAGTTATTGTACAGTCATTTAGTCTCTACAATTTTGAGAATATGGAATGAAGATGAATAGTTTTAATTTTCATTTTTTCGTATGTTTTTGGAGTTACTTTCATCTTTTTGCCTATAAATTTTACTAATTTTAGTAGTGCAATGTAGTGAAATTAATACAGGGGCAGTTTAATAAGATCGGTGTCTAAAATCAAATCTAAAAGTTACTGATTGCGTAATCTACAATTGTGAGAATATGGAATGAGGATGAATTGTTCTTAATTTTTATTTTTCGTATATTTTTGGAGTTACTTTCATCTTTTTGCCTGTAATTTATTTAATTAATTTTAGTAGTGTCATGTAGTGAAAATTAATGTTCTTATCATCACTTGTCATAATTGCCAACGCAAACACTACCCCGATTGAAATTACTTCCCAGTCCAGTCAATTTTGGCTATTATTGTACGTTCGGGTCTGACAATTTGGTCAATAGTATTAAATTTTGGATAAAAAGGACCCATCCATTCGCTTTAGTTTATGAAATTTTGGATAAACGCAACTATAGCAGCTTGTATAATAAGCGTGTCTTGAATATTCTTCTATTTTTCGAGATTTGCCCAAGTGCTGAATTTCGATTAAAGTCATAATTTGTATTTGGTGGATCCATGTTTTAAGTTTTATAGATTCAATATTAAAGGTTTTTAGTCTTAAATTTATTATATTTTAAAGTTATAATTTCATATCTACTATTTAGTGTAATTATTATATTTTAAAGTTATAATTTCATATCTACTATTTAGTGTAATTTTTGTAAATTTTGCATATAATGAGAATCAAACTCATCACTTACGATTTGTCTCTGAAATTTAAACTAATGATATTCTTAATCACTTAAACATAAAAAATTAAAACAAAATTAGACTTTGTTCGGATTATAAGAGCTTTTTTTCTTAAAAGATTTTTTCCTAAGTTCAAGATAAGAGATAAATATAAGGCATAAGGGGCTTGTAGTGTGGGATACTGTTGGTGTTCAGTGTTTAGTAACTTGCCGGTTAAACCGGATCTTGTCTTCCACTTCGATAGTGTACGATTTCTAAAAATCTTTTATGATTAATTATTTGGATTCTCCCCACTTACTCATTTAAGGAGAAATGCTCTCTACTGAAAAATATTTTATTCTCAAAGCTTGAAGTCCAGAACTATAACTAATTTTCATTTATAAGAATATGTTCATCAGACGTTCCTATAAATAATTATTGGCAATTTAAAGTTGATGAATGGAGCTGGAAATTCAATTGCCATGTTATGGGCTAGTGCTAGTCAGGGACGAAACTTAAATTTTTTAGCTACAGATTAAACAGAATTCTATAATTTTGATCAAAATTATGTATTTCGTATTAAAAAATCTACTTGGTATATATAAATAGGTTATCCATAATCCATATAATTTTAAACGACAATCATCCTTCTGCAAAGTTAAAAAATCAACGTATTACAAATCTATTAAATAAACCAGAAAATGAGTATTCATTTTGATATTTCATTATTAAATGCAGAATCTTAATCTCACAAAAACAATTATCTTCTTAATAAATTCTACTATTCCTTTTCCGTGTTTCTACTAATCAATGAACCAGTGAAAAAGGGTAAAATAAAGAAGTATAATTAAAGGATGTTCATATGAGTTAGAGCTATCAACTTCTTTAGGCCTTTTTAGTTTGATGGAACTTGGGTTTGGTGTCAGCACGCAATAATAGAACCTAAGGTTTTACGTCTTAGAATTAGAGTTTTCAGATGGAGTACCTAATATTCGATGGACCCCATCTACACAAAAAGACCTATGTATTCCTAGCTAGCTAAGTTTACATTATAGGTGGCCTTAATTACAAGACACGCAACTCCAATTTTTTTTTTTTTTTTTTATATTTTGTTCCGATTAACATCGAATAGTGATAGGCTAAAACATTTCTAAAATATTCATAATACGGTGTGATATAGTTAGCTTTTATCAAGCCGCATGTTTAAGAGTGTTCTTTTTATCACCAAACTTTCAATATGAACATTGTTTGCACTTTCAACTGTTTTCTCTTAGAATTAAGTTTTACATGACCTATCATGACCTAAGTTCTACATGACTTATTTATAAATTACTTATGTGTCACCCACATAGTCGCGTATCTATACTTACCAAAATCCATTGATATTTTGATGGGTGTATATCTCTAAAGCTATGAGTAAAAATTATAAATCCGTCGGTAAAAGGGCAAAGGCACTAAATAAGCCGGGCACACGCCATCATTCCATCATTTTAGTGTGCGTCCCGCTAAATTATTAGCTCCGATATTAATCGTTGAGCTAATACAACCAATGATACTCGTATCCAGTGGTAATAACATACTGATGGGGATGAATGAGTCTTTATCTAAAGCCGCAATTGCGGAAAACAAGTGTCAAAGTGTGAAACAGTGAAAGTAGCACAATCAACCTGGCCTTCAATGGGCTGGTCCTAATAGTTTTAGCAAAACTTTGCCCATTGTAGTGTTGGCCTTGATTCTTGATCTTTGTGCCTATTGCTTTGGCCTTGATTCTTGATCTTTGTGCCCATTGCTTGCTTGTTTGTTTGTCCCTTCATATTCAATTAACCGACACCATCGTTACTGTCTCCTAATTATTGAGGTTTATTAATAGTCCTTATCTTCTCTTTGGGTCCGATGTCAAAACTGTCACATGTACCACAAGTTCTTTAATTTTCATATTCAATTAACCAACACCATTGTTACTGTCTCCTAATTATTGAGGTTTATTAATAGTCCTCATCTTCTCTTTTGGGTCAGATGTCAAAACTGTCACATGTACCACAAGTTCTTTAAAGAAACAAAAAGTACTCCCTCCGTCGCATATTATTTGATCACATTATTAAAAATATGAAAATGTTCAAATATGTCATCGAACTATAGGAAATTGCTCATTTATGTCATCGAACTATCGAAAATGACTCATTTATGCCACTCATCAATAGTTTGGCTCATTTTCATCGTCATCGCTGGTTACCAAAATGACCCGTCCATGCCATTTTTTATTAACGTCAGTTTTATAATATCATATATGACACATGACCTCTTATTAGAGGTCTACGTTATTTAATTAAACCAACCCAATTTTAAATCGCCAATTAATAAAAAAAATCCTACCCATACACCCTACCCACCCACAACCATAATCTAGTTGAAGGCCACGTGTCATATCCGTATTGTAAAATCGCGTTAATGAAAAATGGCGTGGATGAGTCATTTTGGTGCAATGACATAAATAAGCCAAACTATTGATGAGTGGCGTAAATGAGCTCATTTCCGATAGTTCGATAAGATAAATGGCCAAACTATTGACGAGTGCATAAATGAACCATTTCGATAATTTGATGGCATATTTAGCCTTTTCCATTAAAAATATATGTCTCAAATTACTTGTTCATTTACAAAATCAAGATAAAATTAATTAAATTTTTCCCATTTTACCTTTACTATTAATGTTTTTGAAAATAATCAATATTTATTAGAATGTATTTATTGAAGAGAGATAAGAATAAGGTAATAAAATATATTTTTTATTTATAATTTTTAAGGGACGTATAAAAGGAAAAATGACCAAGAATACTATGGGATTTATGAAAGACTTGTAAGTTGTAACTGATTTACTCCTCATGCTCAGTTGATTTGAAGTCTCCCATTAAAAACGCACGAGAAATAAGTAGATGAAAAGTGGTGATATACTTCTAATAGTGTTCTGAACTAATTTCAAGACTAGTCATTTAAATTTTATTTAATTGCACTAAAATTATATAAATTTATGTAACGAAAAATAAATGAACGTCAGGAAATGCTGTCCCAAAAACTTATAAGGACACTATTACTTTTAAGTTTTAACATTTGTCTTGCATAACTAGCAATCTAGCATTAGAACTCACAAAATGCTCGAACAATATTAAAAAAAAATATTGATTATGTCAAATTATGATCTTATTTGTTGGAGCATGTTAAACCATATACACAGTATTGCAAACAAAAATGAAAAGAACCAAATAAACCCATTATCCATTTTATCATTCCAAGTTGAGTGAAATGCCCTACTTTCGAAAAGAAATGCTATGATTTCCCAAATCCAAAGAAGATCACGAGCCATGAAATATCCTATAAGGAATCAAATTAAAATATCCATCATTCCCGTTTAAAGATTATGACGAAGCAGTAGATTATATTACATTTTTAATTAAATTTTTCGCGTTCAAAATCATGAAAATAAAGTCGCATCTATTAGAAAATATTTTATCCTTTAAGATGATATTCTTGAACACATGCACAAAGCGTGATTAGTTTGGTCCAAAGTAGATATCGAATACTAAAAGTGAGAAACAAAAAAATTTATAGATCATCTCTAATTTTTAATCAATTCTCGTTGTACTTCATATGAAGTCAAGGACCCGATTGGCCATAAGAATTATTCACTTTTTTCCAGATTTTTCACTTTTTTCAAAAATTAAATGTTTGGCTTAAAAATTCCAAATACAACTTGTCTGTATTTGGAATTTGAAAAACAAGAAAAACTTGTTTAAACCTTGTTGAAAAAGTACATTTCAAGAAAAGAAAAAAATACTATTTGCAAAAATTATGGCAAACATAACTCCAACTCTAAAATTTCAAAAAAAAATGAAAAAGTTTTTTATTTCAATGGCCAAACGCCTACTAAATATCTTTTAGACACCCGAACACATATAATAATATATATGGCGTTGCTTCTCCTTTCTTTTCATTGAACAATCAAATCATATTAAAATTAGTTCACCGCGCACCAAAAAGAGAACGAAAAGAATATATATATATATATACACAAAACACTTCCGTACGTTGTATGAATTGGAGACGTGCTCGACGAGTAATCGTAATGACTCTTCCATAGTTGGATTAATTGTAGTGCCACGTGTCTAGCCAACAAACTTTACGTATTCTATAGCCAGCCCAATTAAAAGAGATGAATTATGAATAAATTAAAATATTTTCGAAACCGAGAACTTTAACACTCTCCAGTCATTTTATTTCTAAGGAGTACGTTAATATTTGTTTTTTGCACTTTAAAATATTTAATTTTTATTTTAATGAACTTTTTTAGTTGATGTCCAAATTTGAGCTTAGTACGACAAAGTCCATAACTATATTTTGGGTGACGTAAGAAACAGATACAGTTCTCTACTTAGAGATCTTTTTTTTCCCGGATTTTGTGAAAATCTATTTTTTCTTTCTTTGATAAAAAAGTCATCCTAAGAATGTTTCATTCAAACAAAGATGGGAAAAAAAGATAAAAGAAGGAAAATGGAAATAAAAAAACAGCCGCCCACGCTTTATTTTAGGCTGTCCTTTGGAAATATAATCCAAAAGGGAAACCATTACAACTAACAGAATGTTGCTAAATTATATCGAGAGAGGTCACTGTAACGACTAATCTTTCGTTCCTGAAAATAATAATCAAGACAAGAAAAATAGCGACGAATAATATTTGATTTCGGGACATTTGTGGGTTACAATCTTTGTCTTAAATAAAATGTAATCATCGCATTCTTACTCCTCGACTTTTGTCAAGGGCTTTGCTTGTTCTTGAATAAGACATCAATGTTGTTGATATTTATTACGAATGCGGGCTTTAATCACAAAACTTTAATTAAATCAAACAAAGAAACACTTTTTTACATGCGGAAGACTTGCGGGCGAAGCTTCTGTTCATTCATTTTTCTTCCTTTGATTTGTGAAGACCCCTATTTATAATGTCAATAAGAGGTTGTGGTTTGTAGTGCTTTGGTTGAAAGTGTCATTTGAACACGATTATGATTGTTTTCTTATTTGACACGCCGCGTCACTTATGCACGTGGCATGATTTTATTGGTCCTTGACTTGACTTATTACGTCATTTGAAGCACGTAATAGAGTGGGCTGAAATTTCCGGAGTCCGACAAATAGACTAGCAATTGAATTGGTAAGAAATCCATACATGTTGGATTTAAGCAAATCCGATTATGTTAGCCCATAATATTTGTTGAACTACACTTAGAATTTAGAATATGATCCAAATTAATTTGTGGATTTAAGTTCGACTAAATTTCGACAAATTAAGGCTTGTTGAGGTGCATGACTTGTTGAACCTTTAAAGACGAGACCTGAAGCATTCGTAGAAAACTTTTTTTTTTTTTTTACTCCATGTAGCGATTTCTTTTTTAACAAATATTTGAGACTTAGCAAAATAGGATTCTTTGTTAACACGCAATTTGATCGTCGAGTTTTTTGTATATACGGTCCAGAGTTTCGATCATTTAACTCGTATTGCCTTCGAGGCGTTTCCGCTGACGGGAAATATCGTTATGCCATTTGACTCAAGTTCTTTATCAAAGAATGTTATCAAGACTTAAGTATCATAATTTTGTTTTTGGGTCATAAACTTAAAGGCAAAATGTATTAAGATAAATCCCTGAAGCCCTTTTTTTTTTTTTTTTTTTTTTTTTTTTTACTTTTGCTAGTTTAGCTAGCTCAAGTTATGATTTCTTTTTCAACAACAACAACAACAAATTTTCATAACATATTATGATTCCTTTTTAGACATTGTCATTTTTTTTTAGCCTCAATACGTCCATATTTTTCATAATATTTCCATACTTTCCAAACTTTCCATATTTGCATGGTATTTTTGTTATTTTCTTAGAGAACATATGAAATTTCCATAAGTTCAAACTTTCCCATGTATAAACTTAACTTTCCATAATTTGGTTCCATGAAATTTCTTTGTGTTTGACATCTATAAATATCCTGCCTTAAATGTGGTCAGACTGTTTGTAGCATCGTCGAGTTGGTTCGAACAGTCATTTATCAGGGTAATTTTCCTTGATATGAATTTTCGTCACTTTCTTCGTTCTAATGTACATGGTAGAAAATCCATATCTCGATGTGGACGCAAATCATGATCCGATGTTTCGGAAACTCGGACTCGTAGAGCTACGTCATGCGTGGAAACCAAGACCAAATTGCTATATATTTACTCGTATATTGATCGAGAATCGGACCTTCAGTTGCGTTCCACGGTTCATTAGCTTTGTGCGTCACGACGAAAAAAATCTTATATCTTGACTTAGGAACATCGCATCACGAACGGTTTGTGGCGTCGGAAAGAAGACTCGTAGAGCTACGTCATATACGAAAACCACAATCAAATGCTTCTATATTAGTTCGAGTATATTTTTTTTAATCAGCCACGAATCCGATTTTGCTTTCTTGGCTTTGGACAATGCTACGAAACTTACTTGTCCCTTTTTTTATTTCTTTGCAGGTCTTTAGGCGCATTTACGGCTTTAACTTTGAACAAAGATGATTCACTTTCGTGACCGCGATACGCTCGCATCCTCATCTAAAGATAGTGAGCCACGAACGAAATTCGAACGCCAAAGTCCTTGCTTGGAGGTTCGGCCTCCGGTGATCGGTGCCTTCTCGCTCGAGGAGAGCTTTCTTTTGAAATCTTCTGTCGAATGGTAGACGAGAAAAGATAAAAATAAAAAAATTGACTTAAATAAGATAAGATTTTCAGCAATTGAAGTGTTAAAGCCGGGTGACGTTGCTACTTGAGTTCTTGACAACGGAGTAATGCACATGCGAAGACGACGAAGCATAAGTTAAAAGATTGATATTCGAATTGAAAAAGCTTGTGATATTGGACTACCAAAGATTGTCGTACTAAGTCCATATCCATCTTATATCAAGGCAGTGCCAATGGCATACAAATAAAGCCGAGAGAACGAAACGCGTGGCGTCGATTCGTTTAGAGTCGAAGCTTCGTGCGAAGGACCATAGTTATCTTTCTTTTGTACAAAAGTGCTATATTTAAACAACAATGGTCGTTCGTAAGAACATGATAGAAAGAGGTTGGAGTAAATTTCATCTTTAGAGAGTGAGCAACCGTATTCCATGGAGACACATCGACCGTATTCCAATTATGAATTCCATCATTGACATATCTCACATCGACCGTATATAGTACATAGGTTCTTGTGGAGATGAAATCATAAGATGCTTGTCTAAAAAATTTAGATATGAAGGGGACGTTTCGTGGAAGAAATCATTCCGGATTAGCTATAGAACTTTAGGTCCGAGCGTGTTTTTTTTTTTTTTTTTTTTTTTTTTCCAAATTATGCCTTGCTCGATCCTTTGAAGCTCGAACTACAACTATGTGGAATATGAGACATAATGCACGTTAGATTCGACTTGACAAGTTTTTGTAGTGACGTCACCATTTGAAGAAATAACGCACACTTGATTAAGGCACTTAAGACAAGTTGATCACATCCTCGCTTCAATTGCTTTCACCATAAATCCTTTGTATAGGATGATGTACATATAGTTTCATCCCATTTTTTTTTTTTGAATCATTGATGTACCAAAATCCAATTTTCATATCTTGTACACTTTTTTGTTTCTTTTCTTTTGCAATGTTTGTCTTTGTATTTGAAAGAATTAATGTGATGCCCCAACATTAATTTTGGTCACCATATGTCATGCCGCCTTTTTTATTAAACTTATGCGGCCGAATGAATAATACTCTAAGCCAAACACAAGATATCAAGTCATTTCATAGTTTCGAGAAAAAAGAAGAGTTTTTTTTTTTTTTTTTTGGTCCTAACTTTTTCCTAAAGCCCTTTCGAGGTTTTCAACTCAGAGGACTTTTTTTGTTTGTCCTAAATTTTGCCTAGGCCGCCTCTTTCGAGGTTTTCAACCTAGCGGACTTTTTTTTCAGGGGCCGTACCAAAAACTCAGCGGGCCGGGAGTAAAGTATTTTTTTGTAACTTCAAGAATATGCTTGATTTCAAAGAGCTTAGTAACTTGAGAATTTGGCTCAAATTTGAGGAGCTTTTCAACTTGAAGATTTGGCTCAAATTTGAAAATTTAAACTTGAAGATTCGGCTAAAATTTGGAAGAGCTTTGCAACTTGAAGATTTGGATCGTATTCAAGATCTTCGTAACTTGAAGACTGTCTCCAAAACTTGAAGATTTGGCTCATATTTGAACAACTCGGACTTGAACATTTAGCTAGAATTTGAAGAGCTTTGAAACTCAAGACTTTGCCAATTTGAGGAGCATCAAAACTTGTAGATTTAGCTTCCGGAGGAGCTTCTTGATATGAGTTTAGCTTTTTAAAGAGCTTCACAACTATAGATCTAGCTCGAACTTAAGGAATTTCTTGATCTTTAGCTTTGATTCGATCGAGGATTTATAATTGAACATGACATCATTTAGACTGTATCAAGAGCATTTCGATTATTAAACAAGTTCTGTTGGCTCACGTATTACTTGTATTTGTGATTTCAACATGTGAATTTAATATAAAGATATAAGTTTCTATTTCATCTTGAAAACTTCTTTTATGTTTCTATATCTTCATCTTCGCAGGCTCACGTACATGCAACAATCATCTCTACTTGTATCAATGCTTAATTCTATATCATGCGCACGCTGAATCTTCAAAATGTTTTGGGCCTTATTCCTTAAGATGTAACGAAGACCCCAATGCATACCTTGGATGCACATTTCGATCCCATTTCACTAAGGCGATCTTTGCGATTAAGGCTCAAGCTCCTCCAGCGATGTGAAGTCAACATACCCTTCATAATTTGTAAATCTATCATGCTCACAACGCGCACTCGTGTTAGTGGTTAAGAAATTCTTGCTCTCTAGTTGCTCCCACCTATCAATAGGTTCGAGGTCTAGTACCAATCGAAGGCATCTAATCGAACAAATTGCTTTTTCATTTGTTCCGCATTACACAGTTTCATAAAGTGTGCTATGTGTTGTTTCGATTACAAATAATTCTTTTAGAGGTTGATAGCCAAGCATGATATCAATCCTTCGCGTATAAGGCTTGGCATATGTAAGAGAAGATTTGGGTGCGAGCTCAAATTTATCCTTGATAGCCTCGATGATGAAGTCCTTCAAAAATGGAAATCGGACCTTCGGCGGGGTCTTGGACCTTCGATCGTTGTTGCTTGTTTTGAAGATTCTTTTCCTTGTGTTTCGTGAAGCTTCACAGCTGGGTAGATTTCTTCGCCCATGCTCTCCAATTTATTTGTTAATCGGTGATTTTAGCATCTTGATCTTTAACATACTTCGATAGGCTTAACCTTTTCGTCAAATTTTCAAGTTGTTCTTCTAGGTTGAATTAGTCATCATTGCATGCACCACCATCGTAGGTGATGGATGGATTTTCGTTAACATATGATGCGAACATGTTATGCGGAGTAGATCCCAGGTGCTTAAGACATCATCATCGACTTACATGCGGAAGGATTTCATGGACTTAGATAAACTAAGTTGGGCAAGAACCCTCTCTACCATTTTGGCGACATCCTCGCCTTTTTCTATGGTGTTTGCGGAGATCTCATGCCTTTTGAAGAAGAACCAAAGACGAAAATAGATTCGGTGCTTGCGAAGCCTGTTCTCCTAGCAATTTGGCTTGGCCGACGGTCCGACGCTCCCTTAGTAACATCTAGGATGTTTTCCACAAAGAATCGAGAATTTGGATCCGATAATTTTTGTGGATGCGGATTTTTGACCTTGGAAGCCATCTTAGTGTTTTCGAACTTCAACATTGGAGAAGAGATGAGAGGTAAAGATTGTCCACAGCGTGCCAAATTTGTAACGACTAATCTTTCGTTCTCGAAAATAATAATCAAGACAAGAAAATAATGACAAAGAATAATATTTGATTTCAAGAATTTGTGGGTTACAATCTTTATGAAATCTTAAATAAAAAGATGTAATCCTCTCGATTCTTCTCCTCGATACGGCCGTCAATCAAGGGCTTTGCTTGTTCTTGAATAGACATGATCACTTGTCGTTGATATTTCACTACGAATGCCTCGAGCTTTAATCACAAACTTATGGAAACTCCCCACTGAGCTCTCTTTTCTTAGTATGCGGAAGACTTGCGGCCGAGAGCTACATCTATTTTTCTTCCTTTGTGAAGACCCATTTATAACTGCGGGGAGAGCTCTTTGTATATGATTGGTTGAACCGTGTCATTTGAACAACTTTGGCGACATTTGATTGGGTTTTTCTATTGACTTGACACGTGCGTCACTTATGCACGTGGCATGATTTTATTGTCCTTGACTTGACTTGGCGCGCCACGTCATTTGACATGTGGCATGGACCTTGGGCTAATAGAAGAGCGGGCTCAATGGTGAAGTCCGACAAGATAGACCAACCCAATTGAATTGAAGTTTCAATTAAATCCATACATGTTGGATTTAAGCAATAAATCCGATTATGTTAGCCCATAATATTTGTTCGGACTAATACACTTAGAATTTAGAATATGATCCAAATTAATTTGTGGATTTAAGTTCGACTAAATTTCAGTGTCTACAGTCACTTCTTTGTAGCTTCACGAAGCTAAATTTATACTTCTTATTTTGTCTTTTGTTATTATCATAAATCTTTTATTTCTTTTCAAGATATTGCTTACATCAATGGTTATGAAATGCTAATTAGTCAAACATAGAAAGTCACAGGAAGCCGTCTATAGCCGTCTTTTGATTTTATACATTATAATGATGTCAATAAATTGGATAGTGTAGTGCTTTTTTAAGTGTATGAAAACGATTATATTGTTTAAATGCTTCTTAGAGTAATTGATTTGGAGTAAGAGTTGAAATTTCCGGACCCTAAAAAAAGAAGGTAAGAGTTGGAATATGTAACTATAAGGGAAATGATTATAATTAAAAGAAATTATTTTTTCCCTTTTAATAAAAAACGTGTATCTTAGAAAATATTTTCTGCTAATTAACTAGCCATTACAAAATAGGATCCTTCTCTTTTGTATATGGTAGAGTTATTAACTATATTAGTCATATACAAACAAACGTGGCGAAACAAAGCGTCGAAGGACCATAGTTACATTATTCGTACAACTATATTTAAACAAAACCGTAAAACATGATAAATTTTAAATTTTTACTTCAAACCCTCCAATTATGAACCTTTCATTGACATATAGATATAGTACAAGGTTCTTGAGAAAGAAAGAAAAATTAAATGAAGAAAACAGCCGCCCACGATTCACTTTAGGCTGTTCTTTTTTTTAAAAAAAAAATTATAATCCAAAAGAGATAATCATTGCAACTAACACAATGATCATTTTGCTAAACTATATCCACAATATGGGTAACTTCTTTGTAGCTTCATGCCGCTAATTTTCATTTTATTTTTTTTGGTCTTTTATTCTTTGTAATTTGTATAATTAAACTCATATTTTTTTCATTGGTTTATAGATGCAAAGCCAAAACATATATAAAGCCGCTTTTGAAAACTTTGTTTATAAGCCAAAATCCATGTTTCTAATTTAACCACGACTTTTGAATTTTATTTTTGTTATTTTGACTTGAAAACAAGTGCTTAAAAGTATTTTTTTTTAATTTTTTTACTCAAACACTATAAAAGTGCTTAGAAGTTATTTTGATTTTCACCTAAAATAAGTAAATCCAAACAGGCTCAAAGTCACATGCAGCTGTCTAGTATTATAGTGTCATTTGTTTTTTAACTCCTTTTCCATTTCATGTGATGGGGGGATTTTTTTTTTTTTAATTCATCAATTTTGTCTCTTGTTCATATGTATAATTGAACAATCATTATTGAGTTATCGATTATTAAACAAGTTCTGTGCCTATTACGTATTTGTGATAACATGTGAATTTAATATAAAGATATAAGTTTCTAATAAATGTTTTGTTTCTATGCATGTAGATATAGCTTCTAATCCACGCTGAATTATGTCTTCACCGCGAGTATTTCTTTTGAATTTTTTTTTTGTTTTTGTTGGTACTTTGCTGCTGTGTGCAAATAATATTTCTCGGAATGTTAGTAATAGTACCAAATCGGGTAGTATTCTAATGAGTTTTTTTATTATTACACATTCATAATAATGTACAAATGTAGTTAGACCAAGTGATAATTATGACATGAAAAGTAAAATAGTTATAAAGAAAAATGACTCGGGGCCCAAACATGAGGGAAGTCATTTTCCTTCTTTAGGTTTGGGCCGTGACTAGGTCGGGCATATTTTCCTTCTTTAGTTTGGGCCGGTTTTGGTTGGGCATATTTTTATGATGGGTCAATTTGGGCACAACCCAAGCTAGCCTATCTAAGAGTTGGGCTGATTAAGTTGACCCATTTAAAAAAATTGGTAAGAAACATATTTAAGAATATATTTTTGTGCAATGTATTAGATACTAGTTTCATCAGGCCCGGGCTTAAACTCAAACTATAAAAATAGTATTTTAAATTTAAAAAATATAATTTGTATGATATTTTTTTTAATTTCATAATTAATATAATTTAGTGACACGTTAAACATGTCTTGTTGATAAGTCTTCATAATTATTAAAATTTGTAATCACATAATTGGATAAGTTTAAGTAAAAATTTATTTATGAGGAAGGAAGTTTAGTTGGAGAATTAGAAAATATGAAAGGGACTACAAGTGATTCGCTATTCTGTAAAATAACATAATTTAAAATATGTTAATAATTACAACTTGATGAAGATTACAATCCGAAAATTATTGGCATTTTTATGAATTTGTAAGCATGTAATTTCTTAGTTATTGAAAGTAATAAATTAAATCTGTGTTTATTAAGTCCTAATTTCACTTATAATTTCATGTAGCAAGAGTTTTTGACAAAACTCATTTTTTTTAATCTTCTAGGATCAGCTAGTACAATAAAATTCTCAATGACTTCAAGTTTATAGTAGAATATTTATAAAATCGGTTAGAGTCTTTACATAAATTAATCCAATAATAATTGAAGTACATAAATAATGTATTCCCTCTGATCCATTTTACTTGTCATGTTTCTATTTTGCACGCCCCTTAAAAAAATACTCACTCCATCCCGTTTTAATTGTCGTTTTTGCTCTTTTCACGTTCATTAATAAACATAATAAGTAGAAGTATTATTTACTAAGTTACCCCTGTTTATTAAATTTTTTTTAGACTTGAGAAATATTAAAAAGAATTATAAGGGTATGGTTGAAAAAATTGCAAATTTTAATCTTGATTATCTAAATTAATAATTATTTCAGGATAAATATTTTTAGCTAAAGTCATTGTTAATTTAGGACGGATGGAATATTGATTAAAATGATAATTTGACTAAATTACCTTATATATTTTTGCTCTCAATTAATATTTATCTTTCTTTCACCACATTAATCTATCTCCGTATTTTAGATCAATTATTCTTAATAACCATAACAATTAAAGTAGACTAAAAAGGGAAAATAATTTTTAACATCATACCTGAAACTTAATTTAGAACAAATCTTTATAAACATACGTATGAGCTCATTAAAGAAGCAAAGCCCAAAATGTATAACCCAAATAATGCAAAAGCTAACTCAATAAGGGAGCCCAGCTGGGTCTGATTTAAAAAAAAAAAAAAAAAAAAAGATGAGGACAAAATGGAAGAGCAAGAAAAGTCAACACCAACAACACGTGTAGGGATGTATCTGGTCCAAATCATCAAAGAATGAAATTACTATTTTGACCCTGTGAGGACTACAAAAAATTTGTATCCTCACTTATGTATAGTAATAATAATCATAATAGAATAGGGGCAATCCGCAGGAATGCCCTTATTTTGGGGTGGTCTTTAATTTTCGTCCGTCAAATTAGTAATCTTTAATTTTTGCCCTTCGCCTAATACTACAGTGTTTGGGATCGAACCCCGCCGCAAAAAAAAAAAAAAATCGCAAGCGTAGTTTTATAGAAACTTGGCTTATTCTAAGAAAGTTAGGCCTTAAGGTAGAATTTTGCCTTTGAAATTCTGCCTTCAAGCAAAACTCTGCCTTGCAAATCCAAGTTCTACCTGGCAATTTTTTTAAAAAATTTTGATTAAGCGGGGGTTCAAACCTGGAACCTAGAAGTTGTAGGCTAAGGGCAAAAATTAAAGACAAACAATTTGAGGGACAAAAAATAAAAAAACCAGTGCATTTGAAGGGCACTCCACACAAAAAAAGGATAGAAAAGAAAAAGTTCCTTGTAATTAAACAACTTATAAGAAAACAAACAAAGCAATTAAAACATTTTTAGAATTGGGCGGGTTGAGTTATGACCCATTACTTAGCCTATCTTGACCCAACCCAAGTAAACTTTGAAAGAGTTGGGCATCGACTCATTTATTGTTTCAACTCATCTTAACCCGCCCAACTTCAGCCAAAACAATCCATTTGCATTTATGAATCCATGATTCAAGTGTAGCTAGTAACAACATTCTAAAGGAAAATTTCAGTTCGGTTAGCACATTACATATTGTCACAACGATTGTAATATCCAAATACCAAAAAAATAACTCAGCTCTAGGATACACAAGAATGTTATGTTAATCACAAAAGCCTACTACATATATTTTCATGAGGCAGAGAAATCTACATAGACAAACTCAGGACAAGCAAAAATATGGTTGCTACTCAATTTCTGGTCTATATAATTGCATGCTCCATCCGATCGTAGAGACAATTCATTTCGCGCTTCATTAATGTGAAACGACATAATAATTCTTCAAAATAATCACCTCCAGTATCCAGGTGGTTGTTGTGGTGGCGGATAAGCTCCAGGAGGAGGATAAGCTGAGGCTGAGGGTGGTGGGAAGCCAGGAGCTGGTGCTGGATAACCTTGATGAGGAGGAGGCTGTGGTTGACCGTAAGGTGGGGCCCCGTAGGCCGGAGGATATCCAACAGTGGGCCCGTAAGGCTGATCAAGCCGCGACATCTGCTGCATGGGTGGTATTGTCATTGGTGAGGGACCAAACATGCCATCTCTTTTGTCCAATTCAATCTTGTGTTGTGTCTGCAATCTCAACCAGAGTAGTATTAAATGATAAACTATAACAACTATGCCTTACTCTCAAGCAAGCTAACTGAATCTTCATTGACCATGTTACTTCATTTGAAACTATAACTTGAAAAAAGGCTATTATAGAGGTAAAATATAACATAAAAAATCAGTTATGAAAAAAAATTGACTTTTATAGTGAAATGTTGTTATATAAGGTGGCAGTTATAGAGAGGTCTGTCTGTATCTCTTGCTTACCTGCATACAAGCACAAACCCTGCAATCAAATGTGCAGCAAATTTAGTACAACAATGTTGAATTGTTTGCCGAGATAAATTATGCTGATGAATGTACAGAAGCTTACGTGTAGTAGACCGTGTCTGACATGCATGTTAAAATATGAGCAGCATCCTCAATTTCATCGTCTCCAGTAACTAGGGCCAAAATTCTACACAGGCAAGCAAGATACCCGAGGACTAACATGAAGCCCTAGTAGGAAGAAGTGTTCGGTCAAATTGCGTATACAATGTATTACAAACTAATACTAAATGAGGGAGACATGGAGGGAGAACCTACAATAATGCAATTATCACATTTTGTTGTTCTTATGTTGAGTTCATCTTGCAGCAGGAAGCGAGTTGAGCCCACTGAATTTCCAAAGCAACAACAAACCTGGTCGGTAAAATCAATATATCAGCATTAATTCGGCAGAATATTGCTTATGTATATTGTTATACAAATAAGCTACCAATGACTTAGGGCAAATCAAGGATATAAAACCTTATGGATAGGAAATGTGGGAAATGCACCACAAAACAAACGTTAACTAGCTAAATCCTAAGGAAACTAAAGCCCAAAATGGAATGATGCGAAAGTTCGAGGCACTTATGTCTTAGGTCATAGCTGTGAGCCCTGCACCACGCAAACTAACTCTAGTATTTAACTGGAGAAAGAGAGAGGAGCGGGCCCATCATCCCCGACTTTCGAAGGCTGCAGTTGGCTCTAGATGGAGTTCTCGGTCATAAAATTGAAAAAGCATACAACAACCACACGGTGTTTGCTAGTTCCAAAAGTGTGGATAGGATAAGCTTGACATTGAATTGACTGCCTTTTCATTAAAATGTAACTGAGCAAAAAATTTATGGCCACTGATGAGTAAATGCTTGAAACAGGAGCAGAACATAATCAGATAGAATAGTGGCATTATTTTTCATAATTCCATGATCAGCAGTGCAGATAAGACATTGTTTAGCCCAAAAACAATCTTTTGTGAATTTGGAAACGCGAAAGAATAAGTTCTGTAGCCCTTCCATTTTTACCAAATTTGAAGGTATTAGAAGAGGATAAATACTCCAATATTTTGGACGAGTCAATCATGCATGATTTCTTCCCATTTCATAGAGAATCAAAACTTTCTTGCTTTTGATGTTTATCTTATTCTATGACATTCCCTTGGAGAATTAATCATAAATATGCAGCATTTAATTCCTGATTTAAATAAATGAACCAACAATTTTGCTGACCTCAGTTGCTAGGCAAAATTCAGGGCATTTACTTTCTCCACACCTACCACTGCAAGGCATATAACCAGCACAGCACTTATACCTGTCGCAGACAAGGAAATTTGTTCATAAGAAAGGCAGTAACATGATCTTGAAGAAAGAAACAATACTAAAAAAAAAAAAAAAAGGAATTAGCTACGGACCAATTCTGTTGCTAAACAGCAAAATCCGTTCTAATCCTATTTAGTGGCAGATTATCACAAAATTTTGTTTGAATTATGAGCAAATTAGAAATGGATTAGCGACGAAATTCTTAGCTAATTCCATTTTTTTTTTTTTTGTAGCGAGAAAGTGTCTTACCTTGTCATATCACCATATAGAGCTCGTTTCCTTAGCACATAGGATGAACATGGTCCACTGCAGTAGATGAGATCACAGAGGAAGTTACATAACTACTAAAATTACTTGCATAATACTTATCAAATATAGATCAGTAGAATAGTTGGGCAACGCCAGGAAACTGACAACAAGAATCAACTCAGAGAATTTTGTCGACAAAAACATCAGCACCTAAATACAATAGGGCCTTTTTCATTCTTGGTCTGTCAGCCGAAATTAATTACGGGCGCTAGCCAAAATATACAAAACCTATACACTGATTATGTATATTATATGTATATTTTGTGTATTAAATAAGCATATTATATATATATTTTGTGTGTCAAATATGCACATAATATGTTTATTTATACTTGATATACAAAACCAAATACTTGCTGGCTGTTACTCTTTTGAGCGGTCCAAAATGTACTTATCCCAATACAGTAAGACATGAACGCTTGGGAAATTCTTTAGATTGGATCAGAAAACCTCATGAATCGACCTTTCTTTTATTAGGTCTTCGCTATTAGAGGTATCTCACCGTTAGATGAAATGTCTCAGTAAGACAACAGACGCACCTGCAAAAAGGGATAGAATCATAGAACCATAACTTCATCTCATAAAAATAGACTGCTGCTTTTTTGGTCCCTTTGTTATAAGTGAATGCTGCTATTCATCCTTGTCTTATCCCATGTAAGACCAGCACATAGAAACTTCAATTTATGCCAGCTCTTTTAGTGTAAATTTTAGCTCGACGCTTGAATGTGGATGAAAAATCTTAACGACTCATGATGTGTGCCAAGTGTATGTGGTATAAGAAGGATAATATGGTACTTGGGATGCTTAATATATTTTCACCAAAAGTCCACTCAGAGCCTATGTTTAAGGGTCAGGGGTCTACATTTCTGTTTGTTGTTCACAGAATCACAGGTCTGCAAGAATGGGACTTATAGAGCTCTACATGTGTGAAGGATTTATATGCTGAGTCTAATATGATCTCTAATAAGAGATGAAGTGAATTACCACTTAAGGGACGAAACCAAAAGAAGATTTCTCTAAAATAAAATATAAGCAAAAGCATAATCCCAATGCAGGACATAATAAGCAGCCAAAGATTATAGTTCTTCAGTATCTGCTATGATACTAAGTCTCAACCAGAGATCGTGTTCTTCAATATTTTCTATGACACAAACTTCACTTTCGCATTCATATCACAAAGCTATACCTCTCAAACTAAAAACAAAAGTAGCTCAAAAGTCACAAGAAAAATCTGCAGTTTGCTGTAAGCCAAGGTCTCTGCCTACCTTCAGATTACAGGTTAAGTATTTTAACACGCGCATATATACACGCACACAATTTCTGTATCCACTTGACTTTAGATCCTATATTGTCAATTCCAATCTTATATATGTCATTCAAAATGGTATATAACATTAGAGAAGGACTATCTAGGACCTTTAGCATGGATATAACATATCTCCCGCAGAAAATTTCTATTAACCAGTGTAAAATAGGATATAAAAAAAAACCAAGTGTCTTTAATATGACAATATATATTTTATCTTGGAAATCAATATCCGGTGTTTAGACAAGTTACATAATAAGCGATAAAGGTGTTTGATATGGTATGAAGATGTCGTTTTTGCTGATACATTTGAGTACTAAAGGTTGTCAACAATATTAAAATGTTGGTTGAAGTAAGTTGTAAGCCACGTTAAGTAAGAGTCTCATATTGCTAAATCAAGTTAGAAAAGTCGTTTTTTCGCCCTGTTGATGGAAAATATTTTATTTGGAGGAAATTTTTCCAACAAGTCAAGGTAACCAAACACTGAGGTTTCATCAAAGAATTCAATTTCTTAGGTAACTTTTCATAACTCAATTATGAACCCCTTGGAATGAACATTTAGACATATCAATCAAATTCATGAAACAAACACAAATGAAGAGCAAATCAATAGCATTGGAGGAAAATAAGAGAGGTAATACAACTCACCACCAAAGCGCGAAACACCAATCTGCAAGCAAAACATGAAAAACAATTAGAAAGGCAAACACATTACACCTTACACCTTACATTCTCATAGTAAAAAAGATACTTCCTTTATTTCAAAAAAGAATAATGAGTTGCTCAAACTCTTCAAAAATAGTAACAGATGCATGTCGGATCCTCTAAAAGTAGTGTACTTTTTTGAGGATCCAACATGGGTGCGACTACATTTTTACAGAGTTCGAACAACATTGTAATAAGGTCAAATCATCCAATTTTTTCAATACTAACATATTTTCTTCCAATATTAATGGGAGCTTTTTTTGTTTTTGGCTCATCGTCTAAAATCAATTACGGGTGCTAGCCAAAATATACAAAACCTATATAGTAATTATTTATATTATATGTATATTTAATATACATTATATGTATATTTGTATTTAATATACAAAACATATACATTTACCGGCTATTATATAATTATCCCTTATTAATGGTGTCATATAAACTGAAGATCTAGGTTATAGAGATTAAGAGAGTGAAAAAAATTACATTTTGGATCGGCTTTAATGGTGCTCATAAGATCAGTGCGCCATAAGTTTTGAAAAAATTTACGATTCTCCGCCTTAGCAATGAACGCTTGTTGTGACGCCATTTTAAAAACAAATCTTGAATTACTGATGAATAATGATGATGATTAAGAGAAACAATGAATTTATGAAACGCTTTTAATTACTTTTCGACCTTCGTCCATGAAGACGAAGTGTCTTGTGCCAAAGCCAAAATAAATTTAATTCTTGATTTGGGTGTTTTATACGGTGAAAGACGAAAGTAACGTAATTTTTATGAATCGTAGAATTTCTGAATGACACATTTCCTACCCTGTATGTTTTCTTGTCCATTTTTTTCGGTTGGAGATTGAATCTTGTACATACATAAATTGTATGGACTAAAATTTGTTTGGCGCTAAAAAACTTCAACCCATGACCAAATTACAATAAAAAAGTGTAATCCTCGTTCCTTGTATTATTTTCATTTTCAATCCAATTTGATTTCAAACCTTCGTGTTTCAAATCAATTAATTTAACTCAATATATCTGAAAACTACATCAAAAGTACTATAAGTTGCAACTTTTCTCATATCAATTTAGTGAATAATGTTGATCAAAGTTCATGCAGTTTGAATCTCGGGAAGTGAAACGTCTCCCATAAATTGGGACAGAGAGTTGTTATTTTTTTATTTTTTTTTGATATTTTGAACATCATACAATCTAAACTTCATTACATTCTAAACCCAACTTTGCTATTTGAATTGGCGAAATAACTACATTAGCTAGTTTAAAGAGAATCTATGATAATGGTGATAAAGGAACTGTTATGGTTCTATAATCCAAAGAAATTGCCCGGTTGTCATGGACTCCTGGCAGTCTCTTTAACTTTTAGCTCCCTTAACAACATGTTTAAAATATGACCTCAAGGAAGCTATGCTGCTTACTATAGTCCAAGAAGTTAGTTGGACAAAATATTTGTTGTCCATGATGCATAAGTTTTGCTTATGAAACATCAGTTTGAGATATTTCAATAAGTTACATACAGTAAAGATATTGTAACGTATTATTTGCTGCACATAACTTTTCGGTTTTATTGATTTACTTTTTTTAGAGGTACTGATTAATTAATAATGATCAAATCTATATCTATATATAATATAAAGCTAGGCATAGACAAGGTAATGTGACACTTTTCTTTGGCTAGGATTCTAATTTATCTTTTTTCTCATTTTTTTTTGGCTTTTTTTACTATTTTCATTTATGTGCCATATTGGAAAAAAACTCAAAAGTTACTCATTTAACTCTCTTAAATATATTAAATGTGCTACACGTAACTCTCTCTATAACATTTACATAATCTTGTCAGTTATCACTTTATGTGCGTGTCCTGGAAACTTGAAAGGCCCTATTACTTATTACAGAATTTAAGCGGCCTTAACTTCTAATGCCCTCACCTTGATATGTTCTTATGGAGTATACAAATGATTTACCCACAGTTGAGGTCTATATGGTTGATGGAATGCTCCCAAGCCAATATATATACAGGTTTCTATAATCAATTTTTTCCAAGAAAAATATTTGGGTACTAAATTTTTACTATGCAATAATATTTTTTTTTTTTTTTTTTTACGGTATAAGTAATTAGTATGATGATAGTTGATTCAAATAAAGGATTTTGTGCATTTATGAGGATTGGAACCATATGTCTAGGAATGAAATTAGGGGTAATTAATCTATTTAATCATCCAGTTTGGTATTTTAAACTTCCTTCTTTTATTTTGTGTTTTTATCCATAATTTGATTTAGTTATTTTAATTTCAGGAGATTTCGTGTGTAGTTAAAACAACATACAGACATTCTTTAAAATCTTTATAATGATTGGTAATAGCTCCAATTTGCACACATAATGCTGGAAACAAGTGTAAAAGGGTATTTTAGTGCACCAGATATACTTTCCTTTTTATAGGTGACAATTGTCTTTAAAATTTGATTGGTATTCCAACAATCTAAAAGTATCGAAGTCTTAGTTGATATTTTTTTTTTCTCGTTGTTTAATTTTATGGGTGCCAACTCGAATAAAAAAATTAGTTCTCTGATATGAATTTTCTTGAATTTTGTCGCAGGGTCTAGGGTGTGGTTTTTCTATTCGGTTTATGCTTCGAAAGGATACGATGTAAGAAGGTATGTATTTCTGGAAAGGACATTACCATGTTGAACTGAGTTGTACATCCTTTTTACTGTGATTTAATTACTGTTGATTATCTTTAGAATTATGATGATCTAATTTATTGCCTCTGTAAATAGACAAAGATTTTGTTATTTATGTAAATTAATTAAAGAGTTTCATAATATTCGTTTTGCTCTTTTATCACTTTTCTTTATTTAAATGGTAGTAGTACTTTAACCGTCGCAGAATGATGGTAGATTGAGGAAATTGAAAAAGTCCCATTCGATTGAATTTTGATAGTTTATGTTAGATTTTGAAGTTCTCTAATATATAGACATGGTGTTGTTTTTGTTGTTATACTTGAGCTAAATTCATTTTACCTTATGCCAAAGTTATTGAACATGCAATTTACTATTTTTCAGTTGCAATTGAGGTTTTAAACTTTATTTGGGAAAGAGTACTAAGATAATAGCTGAAAATTTATTAATTGCATATAAACTTGGCTGAATTCAAAGGTGCAAGTAAGATAAGATTTTATAAACTTAACTCTTCCTTGCATGAGATGTGGGTCTCACAAATAATCAAATATTTAAAATAATTTGAACTATGTAGAGATCATAAGTTTCCTTTAAGAAATATGGACATATTCTATTTTTATTTTTTGAAAATGATAATTTCATTTTAGAGATTGTATCGAGCAGGTGTAAATATGTGCAAGGCAAGAAGTTGGATTTTACTTTTTCAATAATTATCTAGAAAGTTGAGGAATTATGTAAAATGAAATACCCAAACTATATAAATAGGATTATTAAATGTCGAGGGATTTTCATTTTATGTTGTATTATTATTGTTTGACAAGAGCTGACTATGTTGATTGCGTTGATTCTATTTTGTGATAAATGATTAATACTCCTTGATACCATATCATTTCTTTTTTATTTTTTGTCATCATTTCACAAATTTCCGATTGAAAATGATGTCAATCATTTTGACGATGGTGATTCCAGGACTGTAACTTTTGACATGTGAGACACTAAAACCTTTGAATATTAATCTCACGCGACTTTGTTCATAAGTTTTACTTACAATCTCCAAAGTCATTGCTTGCTTAATCTGGTCAGGTAATGAAAAGGTGAAGAAAAATCTACAACTATGTAATCAATAAAATGGATCAAAATTGAATTTTAATCTATTTGAATTTGGAAAGAAAAGAATCTTAATATTCAAATATTAAAAAACGGATTTGTTTGTAAAATTGATGAGATTTATTACGACCGAGTGAAGCGTGGACAAGTTATCTGATTTAATTATATTCGTATAGCACATATTTTAGTTAAAATGTGTAGAATATTCTTTAGTGGATTAGAAGAATGATTTTTTTATAAAGTGGAGGAAACGTGAACCATTTTGCAAATACAACACTTGTGACCAACTACCACGATAGGTAGGAATGAATAGTGTCAAGTCTTTCCTTATGCTTGTAATTTGAATAATTGAGCAACAAATTCAACTTTTGTTAATGACGCAGAATCAATAGAGGCAATTGAGCAAGTTCATTGTTTCCAACTTATTAAAATATCTTGAACTCCTATCTCACAGGCCTTTGTTTCATTTTATGTGATCGGTTTGATAGTAGACATAAAATTTAAATATTGAACGAAAAATCAAAATTACGTACTCTTAACAAACTTAAAAGGAAACGTGAAATCTAACCAACACAATTTATTAAATATTTGATGGAAACTAAGATTGCTCATGACAAATTTAAAAGACTAAATTGCTCCAAGATATATTTGAGGAACTATTTTAAGCCTATCCTCAAATATAAGAGATCATTTTTGTCATTTTCTCACTAAACGGTTACGATCAAACGCTTATCATCATATAAAAAGTTATAACCGATAGTAAATGCGCAACTTTATTTCTTAATCAAGCCCATCAACAAGCTTTATATGTGCTAGACCATGACTCTGACCCAAATCATCCATGAACAGTCACTTGAACTCCGCCATAGGCAGGATATTGGCGTTACTCAACAAAAACATATAATTAAAAAATTCAAGAAATTATACTACTACTCTATGTTATTTGACTCGCTAAATATCACGCGTGTTATGTAAAGTAGGAAAAGAGAATTACTTAATTAAATTATTACTAATAGTAACAATTTTGCTCTACCTAAATTCTACTAAGTACTTGATAGTCTCTTTCAAAAGAAAGGGAAAACACGTGTTAAAACTATGTGGACAACTCTTGAATGACAAAAAAAAAAATGAAGGACTTGATTGCAAAGTCTCCTCCTTATATAGTGGAAGTGGACTAGTCTTTCTCTCCTTGTCTGTTTTTGTTTTTGCTTAGTGACATAGAGCAGTCCAAATTTAAATTGTCCTCTTCCTCCACACTTTGAGCAAAAAAGCAATAGTAAACACATCTTTTTGCTGCTATATTTCAGTGAATCAGAAAAAAATCAGAAAATGAGTTTCTTGTCATCTTCCTCTGTCAATATGGACAAAGATTATTGATTAAAGAAACACACTTTTTTCTATACATTTTTATCCTGTTTCAACAAGTTTTGTGCATCATATTTTTT